>NC_041382.1:782141526-782203056 GCF_002162155.2 Triticum dicoccoides
CCAAGCTCCGCGCCCGCGGCGCCTTCGTCTTCTCCGGCGACGCCCCGCGCGCCGCCTCGGCCTCCTCCGCTCCACCTCGCCTCCTCGCTCTCCTTCCTCCACTCTGGCCAAACTCCGGTGCGAACCGCGACGAACCTCGAGAAGCATGCAGATCCAGATCTAGATCCGTTTAGGGTTGACTTTTGCCCTAGTTTTCAGTATTTTTTTGCATACTTCATCATCATAACTTTGCATCCGTGACTCCGTTTTGGGCGTGTAGCATATCAAATTGTTCGTCTCGACGTGTACTTCATTTCATTCCATTGCACCATGTTCATTTGAGTTCATCTTGATGCTCTAAATGCTGTTGCAAGAGTGCTATTCAATGTTAGTTCCAGTTTCTTAGCAGAGATTGGACATTTGTCATTTTTGCCATGTTTAATGTGTGCCTCCTATGAACTTGAGCCCTACATGTGTTTTGAAGTATGCCATGCCATCTTTACAGGGGTGTATGCCATGTATTTTTGTGATCTTTGTGGTGACTAGCACAAGCATGCAAAATAGCTCTCGTGATGTTGCTGATTTCAGGGACTTAGAAATCCTCTAAGTCTTTTCCCTGATAATATTTTTATGCCATGTATTCATGTTGCTACAGAGTGATCCATGCCTCTTTTGAGTATGTTCAGTAAGGATAATTTTGAGATATTGTTGTGCTCTATCCATCCATGTCTTTGTTTGAAATTATGGAGCACCCTAGCATGACTCAATCGTGCTCTACTTTTGCTATAAAATGTTCCTGGCAGATTGTTTACATGTTAAGCAATTTTGCCGAGGTTGTTGTAGTTGATCCATGCATGCTATGAGAGTGTTCTTGCCATGTTTAGCTCATACGCCATGTCTACTTGCTGGGTGTATGCTTAGTTTGTCATGCAATGCCTTGTGGTGAGTGCATCGAGCTCGTAAACATGCCTACGTGAATCTGTTTTGCCATGTTCCAGTTTTCTGCTAAGTCTGAATCTGTTAACGAAACTTGCCATGTTCACATGGTTGCCATTGTATTTTCTGATCCCTTTTGGCTTATGGTCAGTAAGGGACTTTTGTTGTATGCTTTAAGTAGCTTCATGCCATGCCTTGCTTTGCCATGATATGTTCCTGTAGCATGTTGATATCTTGCTCTAAACATTGCTTCCTGATGTTAAATTCCTGACATGTTGTTAATGTCACTGATATCTTTTGCACTTTTGCCATGCTTGTTTGAACCTGCTATTGAGTGAATTAGCCGTAGCTCAGTGTTCATCTTTTGTCAAGAATCTTGAGTGGATCACTGCCATGTGCTTTGTTGCTATGTTAGAGTGCAGTAGCTTGTTGTTCTTGATGCATTTAGATGGCCTCGTGCTGTTAATCGCAGCTTTGTGCCATTATTGTTTTGCTTGCCATTTGCAAACCATGCATCCGATTCCGGTGATCTTTATATCGATTTCGACCGAAATCAACTCATCTTTCTAGTGGCACTCTTGGTTTTCCAACTTGAGGCCAGGTTCAATCTTTCCTTTCTGAAACATGCATATGCATCACTTATCACATCCCGCATATCATCCCATGTTTTGCATCATGTTGCTTGTGCATTGCACCGTGGTTGATCGTGGTTCCCTTTGTTTGTGTTCTTGCTTTGGGTAGAGCTGGGAGACGAGTACGTGATAGAGGAACCCATTGAGTACACTTACGAGGATCAAGCTAACATCAACTCGGAGAACTTTGCAGGCAAGATGACCATACCCTCGAAATCACTTCTATCTTTGCTTGCTAGATGATCGCTCTATTGCTATGCCTATGCTACGATACCTACCACATGCTTTGTCATGCCTCCCATATTGCCATGTCAAACCTCTAACCCACCTTGTCCTAGCAAACCGTTGTTTGGCTATGTTACCGCTTTGCTCAGCCCCTCTTATAGCGTTGCTAGTTGCACGTGAAGATTGGAGTTTGTTCCTTGTTTGTCGTGGGTTTGTCACGGCAGATGTCCTTGTGAAAGGACTTAGTCGTGGAGCCATCGCAACGGGTTAGCTCAAAGGTGTTAAACCGGACAAGGGGACACGGAGATTTTATACTAGTTCAGCCCCTTCAAAGAAGGTAAAAGCCTACGTCTAGTTGTGATTGGTATTGCTAGGGTTTCGATCGAAGGCCAGGGAGCGAATCCGCTTTGTCTGGCTCCCGAGTTGTTGTCTGTCCCTAAACCGCTGTCGGGTCGTCCCTTTATATACATAGGTTGACTCCCGTCGGGCTACAGAGTCCTGAAACCGGATTATAAATGTGTCCGGTTCGGTCTCTATCCTTCCCATCTTACAATACAAGTTACATGACTAGGTCGGTTTACATTTACAGGCTTTAACCCGCCTTTGGGCCTTGGGCTTTTCGTAAATCGCCATCATCCTTGCATCTTCACGGGCTTCTAATCTTCAAGGAGTTACCCCGGCTACACCTGGCCGGTTTACATCCAGTAATAATATCCCCAACATTAGGCCCCAGATTGGTTTGAACTTGTTCATGTCAATCTTCTACACTTAGAAAAATTCCTCCCTCATATCTTCACCTTGATCTTGTAAACCGCCGTGACGTCATACTTTAAGATTATGATAAACCACCCTGACGTCATCCATCCGTTGATGTCGAAGATTACCTTCGTTTAATATGTATTCAGTCACCGAGGCGACACCTTTATTAACTTATCCATTTTTGGGCTCCTCGATTCCCGCACTTGCCGTTTCATTGCTTCACCTTATAAATTGGGGCAGAGGACCCCTTTATCTTCCTTCCGCTCTCCTTTCCCCCTTCTTCTTCCTCGCGACGTCTTCGCACCTGAGCGCCGCCGTCATCGCCAAGCCTCGCCTCTGTTTCACCATTGGCCGCTGCATCGACCTGTTCGGACCAGAGTTCTGCAGCACACCTCCGCCGCTTCCACGGCCGCAGTAAGTCCCCCTTCCTTTCTAGATCCATTAGGGTTTCCCTACTCTTCGCGGCTCTTGGAGTTCATCGGAGCTTTTGGTGCTGTTCTTCCTTGGCCTGTAGATGAATGCTTCGCACCTACCATATCCCTTGCCGTGGCTAATCCTCTGTTACCACCATAAATCCGTATGCGCAAAAGCTGATGTAGTCCTTCATAAACTGTTTCAGGTCTTACCCTTTTTAGGTCAAAATATTTTTGCTTTTCTGTCTTACCTTAGATCCGAAATTTTCATATGTCTCTGTGAAATCTGTTTCTCCTCACGCCAACCTAGGCGGTTTAACTTTGCATAATCAATCTGTACCACTAGCCCTCTGATAAACCGGAGGAGCCCTTTACCTTTATAGTTATACTCTGGTTTAACAGTGTCTGAGTACCCCTGTCCTGGTATTACCTTCTTTCCCTTATCGCATTGGTCTCCGGTCTATGCCATTTCGCATATCAGTACGTTTCTTACTCCATTGTATCTTGCATATCATCATGCGTGATTTATAAACTGGCTTTTCATTTTCAGCTTTTTTGTTTCACCATGGCCAAACAATTCACTGCTTGCAACTGGGCCCGTTCCCGGGTTACTGAAACTCAGCTGAATGAGATGGTTAGCATCGGCTCCTTGCCTAAGAAAACTGAAATTAAATGGCGAGTTCCAGGAACAGAAAATCCTCCGACCCCAAGGCAAGGTGAGGTGGTGGTCTTTGTTGACCACATAAGCCGTGGCTTCAAACCGCCAGGATCAAAGTTTTACCGGGATGTGCTTGCCAATTTCCAACTCCATCCCCAAGATATTGGGCCAAATTCAGTATCCAACCCATGCAACTTCCAGGTCTTCTGTGAAGCATACTTACAGGAAGAACCAACTGCATAACTGTTCCGGGATTTCTTTCACTTAAACCGGCGCACAAAATTTTTAAATGGCCCGAACAATGAACTTGGTGGTGTATCAATTCAAAAGCGGAAAGAAGTTGAGTTTCCTCATGCCAAACATCACAACCACCCAAAGGAATGGAACCAAACTTGGTTTTATTGCAGAGACACTTCGCCTGAAGATGAAAATCCCCTTCCAGGCTTTCATGATCACCGGCTTTCCAACACCCATCCGATGCCGCAACGCTTAAGTTCCTCCGAAAGGGCGAAATATGCCCCTCAACTCGCCAAACTCCGGGCCTTTACGGCCAATGGTTTAACAGGTATGGACTTCGTACGCTGTTGGATATCTTGGAGCATCTTGCCTCTAAGCCGGCGTCCTGGTTTAATGTGTGAGTATACCGGTGAGGTTGACGATCCTCAACGCCATTGCAACCTTCAACTCTCCGAGGAAGAAGTCACTGAAGGCATAAATAAGATTTTGAATGAATCAGAGCTGGTCTGTAGTCAAACCGGTTTGAGTCCCTTCTATGCCAAGAACAAACCGCCTGCTGTAAGCATTGTACTTCCTTTTCATCTCTAATGTTTTTATCTTGTGCAACCTGTAATCCTTCTTCTGTGTATGTATGTATAGGGTGATGACCCCTTCTAGAAACGGAAAACCATAGAAAAAGCGGTAAAACCAACTGGGGACAAAGCGGTCAAACCATCTCGCCCCAAAACCAAAGCCGTCAAACGGACGTCAAAACGGAAAACGGCTGACCGGATCAACATGGAGCTTGATGATGACACTGATGATCCGGAAGTTGAGGTAGAACTTGACTCTCTTGGCTCCCTTTTCATGCATCTCGTTAACAATGATATTCCTCAGGAGGACGTAGAAGGCAGTCAAGCTGATGATGTAGAGGTAATTACCCTTTCCTCCGGTTCAGACTCTATGCCAACACAAAAAACCCGCCAAGCAATCCGAAAAGTAAGCTTTTATCATCCTCTTGCTCACTTGGATCCAACATTTATTGTGAAGACTCAGCAGCATGAAGCTCGCCGGACAACCCGGCACTGTGGCCAACAGGTCACTTCAGCCGGTTTACTTGATACCCTGGTTCGGAAGCGCCGGTCTGAGGTCCCCTCTTCTCCTGACCATTCTTAGCCCAAGGCAGGTTATTTCAGACAACCTCTTAATCCATCCAATTCAAATTATCAGGTGACACCTCCCTCATCATCTGGCGAGTCAACCGCAACTCAACTCCCTCCTCTGAAAACTGTGGCTGGGTAAGTTATAAAACCTTTTTCTTCAATGCATCATAGAACTTGAATAAGATATTAATCCTTTTATGCTTTTGTGTGCAAGGCCAAAGCCAGACCCATGAAGAAAGCTCGGGTCGCCAATCCGCCCGAAGACCCGACCACTTTTGAAGAAGAACCCAGAGGTGAACCGGAACAAACTTGTGAACTGGAGGGCCTTCATCCTGAAGCCGCCTCTGGTGAACCGCCCCTTCAAGGCGAAAACACCGATGAACCAGCTGACGCTGAACCTGCCGCACCTAACGTTGAACTGGCAGAGCCAAATCGGGCTAGTCCGGTGAGAAATGCTGATACTCCATTGTCACCAGCCAAACATACTGAAGGTCAAGGAGCCGATGTTATCATTACTGGAATGGGCCATAGCTCTCCTGTCCATCCCGTCATCTTTGCTCAACATAGTGCCAAAGAAGAGCAAGCTGCTAAGGACAAAGGCAAGTGGAGCAGTGATTTATCAAGCCATGCTAATTTCAACACTGAAGAGCTTCACTCTGGCTTCTTGAACCGTCTACACTCAAACCGGGACTATGAAGCCGGTTTGGTGAACTTGATGAAAGAGCGATATGAGGTAAATTCATCTCCCTTTGTTTATTGACTTAAAGCTGAGACCATAATGCCAGTAGCCCCCAAGGGCCGTATTATGATGTTAATCATAAGCGGGTCTTTGTAACCAAGACTCATCTTTTAACAATTAGATAACCTTGTGTAGCATAACTCCCAAAGGCCGGTTTAACTGGGCAAGTTAATCCGGGTTTTAATCCATGCATCCACTTTAGAACAGACGCACATTAGCCCCCAAGTGTCCAGGATAATGCTTGTATTGTTCTGGAGACTTATATAAAATGCAGCACTTTAAAGCGAACAGGCATTAGCCCCCAAGTATGAAGTGCATAACTTGTTATACGCTTTGTACTTAGAACATATACAACCTGTTGCTTAATATACCTTCAACGTTGCAGGCTGAACTGAGAAGCAAAGATGCTCGAAACTCTGACTTGCAAGAGAATGTGAAGTCTCAACAGGCAGAGGCTGCAAAAGCCAAAGAAGAGCTGACCCAAGCCCTGGCCGTAATGGAGAGGCTGAAGGAATCTTTCAATAAGGATCGGGCTAACTGGGAAACCGAAAAATCCGGTTTAACCAAAAGAGCTGAAGACGCCGAGGCAGCCCTGAAACCAGTTGTAGACAAACTAGCTGGTTTGAAATGGCAAATCAATGCTATGACTTCTGCTATCTTTGGTAAGTGTCTGCTTATGTGTTTTGCGCAAGTCAATGAACCTTATCACTGACCAGCACATTGAAAAAATCTTTGGCAGTTACTCGGATCGCTCATCTTGGTACAGATATGCGGACGAAGCTCAAAGCGGCATATACATTGGTTGAACAACTGTACTCTGGGTCTCAGCGGGCTATTTGCACGGCAGCTTACAACAAACCGGCCCCAACTTTGATTAAGGAAACACTTGAGAAATTGGCCATGTTACCAGCCCGTATTGCCGAATTGAAGAAAGCAGCTGCCAGGTCAGGAGCTTTAACCGCACTTATTCGAGCCAAAGCCTGGATTCCAGATCTTGAAGCGGAGGATATCATTAAAGGATACCCAGGTGTGAAGGAAGACGGTTCAAACTTTGATAATGATGACCTCCGGCGGCTGACCAAACAGATGCGGCCAGTAGCCAGCAAACTGGCCGATGATACAGACTTGTCCCATTTTCAACTGGTTTATGACGCTGAAGGGAAAAGACAGCCGGCCAACATCCATGAAGTTGAAGAACTTGTGCCTCCGATTCGTAAGCACACTTATGCTCCTGATATTAACCCCTCCAATCTTATCCATGAGGAAGCAGTATTTCAAGCTTTAACTGGAATCGATTAGTCGACGGTTGATTTCCAGCGTCTGGGGATGGATGAAGAAGTGCCCACACCAACTGATCCTCAACCATCAAACCGTCCAGACTAAGCGTCCTAAACCGGGCGCCGGTTTACTGGCCACTGTGTGCCGATCTTGTGAAAAACAATTATGCCATTGGAGCCGCTTTGAAAGCTTCTTGTAATAGGATAGCCAAAACTCCGTCATTTGCCATGCCATCGAGCATGTTTTGTAATGCCTCATGACAATTTGTGCCATCTTTTGGGATACATTTATGCATAACCCATGATGAATTGTGTTCCTGGGTACAACAACTTAAAAGGATCTAGCGGTTTACCGCTAGACGGGTCATAATGTCCAGGAAGTGTACAACACATAGATGAAATAATCGAAGTGTTGGTACAAAAAGCAATATACATAACATACCTCATTGGTTGATCAACAGTGTATACAGAAAATGTGTTAATACCAGTCCGGAATGTTGATAATCCCATCTTTGTAATGCCGGTCTATATACTAAACCGGACCGAGATAACTACCGGGTTCTCTTTATAACCCTGGTGATTTAGTCAAACCAGACCGGGTCAATAAACACCGGTTTATAACTGATCATGTGCCGACAACTTGTAGTTGAAAAGCTTGCCGGGTCAAAGACGTCGGTTTATCAAAAAATACCGATGAACTTCAACAAATAAAACTCAAAAAGGAAAATATACAAGGCTTTTTACGAGCTGCCAGGCTCCAAATCGAGGCTTTTCATGGGCTGCCAGGCCTCTGAGTTAAAGCATTTAACAAAGCCTTTTAAGATGGGCCTCCAATTAACCAATCATCGTTTTAACTTTGACAAGTTCAGGGTCTATAAAAGATTGACATGTCAAACGTTCAATGGGTCATACCAGGATTACCTGGACAGGAGTGGCTTACTTGATGAAGGCAGGTTAACCCGGGGTTTTAGGTGAATACACCAGGCTTCCAAGCCGTGGCTTGATAGCCAATTACAAGGGTCCTTTCAAACTCTTTGTTGCTTTGCAAAGAGAGCCCCCAAGTAACTTTGTGAGCTGTGCTCAGTGTGTGCCCATGTTTGAGTCTGTGCTTTGTGCAACACTCTCTTTGGCTCCACATATTTTTCTTTTGTGGCTTAAATGCCTATCAAGAGGTGCAGCTATGGTGTGATAACAACCAAGCCCCCTAGTGATATCCCTTCATGGTTTCAAAACCGATCAAGAGGCGTAGCTGTAGTTCAAATATGACCAAGCCCCCTAGTGATTTTCTTTATACCCGTGCAACTGCTAAGACCGGATTAATAAAATTTTTGCTTTGCCATCGCCCGCCCGGACTGAACCGGGACTAATGGGATGAGCCGGCCTGGACCATAGCCCTGTTTTCTACTAGTGTATCCCGCTTAATCGGAGGCTCCGGTTTATTATATAATATATACACTGTCATAAATATGTACAAATGAAGAGCCTATAGCTTCAAGTATAGTAAGGCCGAAGGAGAGCTATGTTCCATGGCCGCTTGGTCTCCTCCTCCGATTGACGTGAGCCTTGATGCTCTCGAAAATCAATGAGGTAGTAAGATCCGTTGTGCAAATTTTTGCTGACCACAAAGGGTTCTTCCCAAGGTGGGGATAACTTGTGCATATCAGTTTGATCCTGGATGAGCCGGAGTACCAAGTCGCCTTCTTGAAAGGTTCTGGTTTTAACCCGGTGGCTGTGATAACATCGGAGATCTTGTTGATAAATCGCCGATCGTGCTGCTGCCAGATCACGCTCTTCATCCAACAGGTCCAGAGAATCTTGACGTGCCTTCTCATTATCAGCTTCAACATAAGCTGTCACACGGGGCAAGTCGTGACGGATGTCACTAGGAAGAACTGCCTCCGCTCCATAGACCATGAAGAAAGGTGTGTAACCCATAGACCTATTGGGTGTGGTGTTGATGCTCCATAACACAGAAGGTAGCTCCTCAACCCAACAACCCGACGTCCGCTTTAAGGGAACCATAAGCCTGGGTTTGATACCTCGTAGAATTTCCTGATTTGCCCTCTCCGCTTGACCATTAGACTGGGGGTGAGCCACCGATGCTAGATCAAGCCGGATGTGCTCACGTTGACAAAATTCTTCCATCTCCCCTTTTGACATGTTAGTACAATTATCAGTTATAATGCTGTGTGGAAAGCCAAACGGGACTATCACCTTTTTGATGAATTGAACCGCCGTGGCTGCATCACACTTGCTGACTGGCTCTGCCTCCACCCATTTGGTGAATTTATCAACTGCTACTAACAGATGGGTCTTTTTGTCTTTGGATCGCTTGAAGGGTCCAACCATATAAAGCCCCCAAGTCACAAACGACCACGTAATTGGAATCATCCGCAACTCTTGAGCCGGAATGTGCGCACGGCGGGCGAATTTTTGACACCCATCACATCTCTTGACTAAATCTTCCGCATCAGCATGTGCCATCAACCAGTAAAAACCATGGAGAAAAGCTTTAGCAACCAAAGACTTTGAACCAGCGTGGTGACCGCAGTCTCCTTCATGGATTTCTCTCAAAATCTCACAACCTTCTTGAGGAGAAACACAACGCTGAATTGCTCCTGAAACGCTGTAGCGATGTAACTCCCCGTTGAGTATGGTCATGGACTTAGAACGCCGGATTATCTGTCGGGCCAACGTTTCATCGTCTGGTAACTCGCCCCGGTTCATGTAAGCCAGATAGGGGATTGTCCAATCCGGTATGGCATGCAGAGCTGCCACCAACTGAGCCTCTAGATCAGGAATAGCCAAATCTTGTTCGGTTGGCACCTTGACTGACGGATTATGCAATACATCAAGAAAGACATTGGGCGGGACCGGTTTACGCTGGGAATCAAGACGACTTAAAGCGTCCGCCGCTTCATTCTTCCGCCGGTCTATATGGTCCACCTGATAACGCTTAAAGTGACCAGCCACTGTGTCCACCGCTCGCCGATATGCAGCCATGAGTGGGTCCTTAGAATCCCAAGTGCCAGACACTTGTTGCGCCACTAGATCTGAATCGCCGAAGCATTTAACCCGGCTTAAATTCATCTCCTTAGCCATCCGAAGACCGTGGAGCAAAGCCTCATATTCAGCTGCATTATTAGTACAAGGGAACATTAAACGGAGGACATAACAAAACTTGTCACCTCGTGGGGAAGTTAATATGACTCCAGCCCCCGGGCCCTCCAGCTGCCTGGACCCATCAAAATGAATAGTCCAATATGTATTATCTGGTTTCTCTTCAGGTGCCTGTAACTCTGTCCAATCATTGATGAAGTCCACAAGTGCCTGGGATTTGATCGCTGTGCGGGATATATATATATTTGAGCCCATGAGGTCCAAGCTCAATAGCCCACTTGGCAATCCGGCCGGTTGCTTCTCTATTTTGAATGATATCTCCCAGAGGAGCTGAACTGACCACTGTGATGGGATGGCCCTAAAAATAATGTTTAAGCTTCCGGCTTGCCATAAACACTCCATACACCAGCTTCTGCCAATGCGGATACCTCTGCTTTGACTCAATGAGCACCTCACTGATATAATAAACCGGCCGTTGAACCGGATATTCCTTGCCAAGCTCCTTCCGCTCTACCACAATAGCTACGCTAACAGCCCGAGCATTAGCAGCCACGTATAGTAATAATGACTCTTTATCAATTGGTGCTGCAAGCACGGGCAGTTCAGCTAGCTGCCTCTTCAGATCTTCAAACACTTTATCAGCTGCCTCGCTCCAGACAAAGTTATCTGTTTTCTTGAGCATCTGATATAAAGGGATGGCCTTCTCTCCAAGGCGATTGATAAACCGGCTCAAGGCTGTAATCCGGCCGGCCAAACGTTGAACGTCATTGATACACGCCGGTTTAGCCAGGGATGTAATTGCTGAAATCTTTTCTGGATTAGCCTCAATGCCTTTGTTTGACACCAGAAAACCCAAGAGCTTGCATGTAGGGACACCAAAGACACACTTCTCCGGATTGAGCATCATCTTGTAAACCCGGAGGTTGTCAAAGGTTTCTCGTAGGTCGTCTATCAATGTTTCCTCCTTTCTGTATTTTATCACAATATCATCCACATATGCATGAACATTGCGCCCAATTTGGTTATGAAGGCAATTCTGAACACAACGCTGATAAGTTGCCTGGGCACTTTTGAGTCCAAAGGGCATGGAGACATAGCAGAAGGCTCCAAAGGGAGTTATGAAAGTTGTCTTCTCCTGGTCCTTAACCGCCATTTTGATCTGATGATAACCAGAGTAAGCATCTAGAAAAAACAAACGGTCACAACCTGCCGTAGCATCAATTATCTGATCAATGCGAGAGAGAGCAAAGGGGTCTGTCGGGCAAGCCTTGTTTAAATCTGTGTAATCCACACACATACGCCAAGTGCCATTTTTCTTGAGAACCAGCACCGGATTGGCCAGCCACTTTGGATGAAAGACCTCTACAATAAACCCTGCGGCCAACAAGCGGGCTACCTCTTCACCGATAGTGTTGGGGATATTACTACTGGAGGTAAACCGACCTTATGTAGCCGGGTTGACTCCTTGAAGATTAGAAGCCCATAAATATGCAAGGATGATGGCGCTTCATGGAGGCCCAAGGCCCGAAGGCGGATTAAAGCCTGTAAATGTAAACCGGCTTAGTCATGTAATTTGTATTGTAAGATAGGAAGGATAGAGACCGAGCTGGATACGTTTATGATCCGGCCGCGGGACTCTATAAACCGGCGGGCGTTAACCTATGTATATAAAGGGACGACCTGGCTGCGGTTTAGGAACAGACAACAACTCGAGAACAAGACAAAGCGGATTCGCTCCCTAGCCTTCGAAACCCTAGCAATATCAATCACAACTAGACGTAGGCTTTTACCTTCCTCGAAGGGGCCGAACTAGTATAAAATTCCCCGTGTCCCCTTGTCCGGTTTAACCCCTTAAAGCTAACCCATAGCAATGGCTCCACGACTAAGTCCTTTCACAAGGACATCTGCTGTGACAAACCCACGATAGTTGGCGCCCACCGTGGGGCTATCGCACGATGGTTTTGAGTTCTTGAAGGGCAGCTTCGATGGACTTAAGGGATACGCTGTGGGCCGGATGACGAAAAGTCGTCGCGGCAAGCTCTACATCGACAACGCGGGATAGGGTCCCGAGGCCGATTCAATCAAATACGGGTACCGGGTCCCCTTTGGTGGGATTCACGTCTTCATCGGCAAGATCGGCGAATCGGCCCCTGAGCCGGACATCTACACCGACATCATCGAAATGGCTCGGCGTGCAAGTTCTTCGCCGGTTCAGCCCGAGGCAAGGCATGTTTTCGTGGGTGTCATCCATGGATCGAGGTACGAGGACAGATCGGTGTACGATGGAGAGATCATGGTCTGTTCTGATGACGAGTCTTCTGGAGAGACCGAATCACTTTACCAGTTGCAGGACGGCCGGATTGAAGGAGGATCCGAGGGCAACAGTATTCCGGATTCCCCCGATCTATCGAACCGGGCCGCCATCTTCATGGCCGGCAAACAATCGGCGCCTCATTCATCTACCGCCGCAGCAATGCTCTCCGGTTCAACAACAGCCACACCAGTAGGGGCAGGAAGCTCGGCGCCGCTTCCGGCCCAAGTCCTATCTGATTTGTTTGACGCTTTGGCAACATTGATGGCCGCGGAGGTGGATGCAGCAGCCAGGGATCAGCGCAATGCAGAGATTGCAAAGGTAAAAGATCAGATAGCCCAGGCTAAAGCGGACCTGGCAACAGAGAATGCTAGGATGGCTACAGAGCGGGTTGAATTGGAAGCACATGCCTACCGGATTAGACTGGATCAGAATGCTTCAGAGGAAGTCATGAGAAGAAGGTATCGATCACGTCTCCCGTCGGTTTATGAGCCGCAGAATCTCTTCAACACACCAGGAGCAGGAGCTGGTAGCCAACCCACACTAAACCGGGCGGGAGTGCCGGTTCAACCGCGCATGACGGACCCGCCTTGCCAGAACAACGTTGTGCCACAGTATGTACCAACACCACCCGGGCATTATTCCAACCCGTTGGACAACATTGTGGCCGCCGCTTCACGCCTGGCGGCCCTCCCAACCGACGGCGAGTCACCAGTTGCAGTGGAAGCACGTCGGGCCAGGGATCTCCTTCAAACAGCACTAAATCAACAGCAGGCGTATTCACACAGTCGTGAGAGGATTCATTCCACTCCCCGTCCAAGCCGGAGTTATAGCAGACACGTGGAGGACGAATTGGCCGTGTCCAGTAGTGCACGTCACCGAAATTCACCACGAGGGAACAATCCGGCCGGGGGAGGCGCTAATGCGCAAGATGTTGTGGACCATGGCCGCGCACGTCGGGAGGCCGAGTTGGCGGCTCGACACGGAGCACAACAGCATACTCCGGTTCACCCCACGGCCTCCGTGGAGCCAGGAGTGATGTTCAGTTCCTTAGGGGTGCCGTGTCTAACCCCCGCTTTGCGTAACATGAGACTGCCGAAGGATTTCAAGGGACCTCGTAAGGTACCAAATTACACCGCCGATTTGCAACCAGAGGCGTGGGTGGAGAGCTATGAGATGGCAATGGAGATGTTAGACGTGGATGAGGCAGTGTGTGCTAAATATTTCACCATGATGTTGGAAGGAACAACTCGCACTTGGTTGAAGAGCTTGCCAACCAACTCTGTTGGATCATGGGCCAAATTGAAGCACCGGTTTATCCAGAACTTCAAGGATACGTGTAAGCAGCCGATGTCAATCGTGGATCTGGCCGCTTGTGTCCAAGAGGAGGGGGAGTCCAGGACCCATTGGGTCAAACGGGACTCAGCAATTTTGCATTCATCAGATCATATCAATGAAGACACTGCAGTGTTAACATTAGAGGGCAATTGTCATTTCAAACCGTTAAAACAGAAGTTGGGAAGGCTCAAACGTCACTGCAATGATATGTGAGCACTCATGGCCGCTTTGGTTAAATACGCCGATTCAGATAATACCAAGGATCCGGATTCAGAGGAGGACAAACCGGAGAAAGGTAAGAAGAATGGCAATGCCAAGGGTCAACAACATAATCCGGCAGGCCATGGAAACGGTGGTAAGTGCAAGGCCGACAGTAGCTTGGACTTTGTTGCAAATACCAACGCGCAGGAGAATGGCCAGCGCCGTAAGGGCAAGCAGCCTCGGAGGGGTGGAGGTTCAGGCCCCAATTTGGAGCGCTTGTTAAATCAGCCCTGTCCAAAGCATGGATCGAAGGAGAAGACGACATCATATCTTTGGAAGGACTGTTATATCATGCGGGATTTCAAGAATTCCAATATGTTCCAATATGACAACGGCCCGCCCGGTGGTTCAGGAGGAGGTTTCCACGGGCCGGGTTACGGAGGTGGTGGTTTCGGTTTAGGGTTTCAAGGCAACCAAACCGGACACGTTAATCAAGGGCACCAAGGCAACCAGGGAGGTTACAACCATCAGGGGAATCAGCAGCAGCAGCAGTCGGGTTATCAGCGCAATCCCAAACAACTGAACATCGGGCAATATCATGTCTTCACTACTAGTTTGTGCAAACGCGATAATAAGCTTCACAAAAGGGCAGTAAACTCTGTTGAGCCAGCAGTACCTCAGTATTTATGCTGGTCTAAGCAACCTATTTTGTGGAGTAGAGATGATCACCCACCCCGGGTTGATAATCCAGGTCACTTGGCCCTGGTGGTGGCCCCTCAAGTTGGGGGATACAAGTTTACCAAAGTACTCATGGATGGGGTAAGTAGTATCAATATTTTGTATTATGATACATTCCGCTGTATGGGGTTGACAGATAAGGATCTTAAACCGTCAAATACGGTCTTTCATGGTGTGGTGCCTGGTAAGTCTGCATATCCTGTTGGCAAGATAGCTTTGGAGGTAGCTTTTGGAGATGACTATGATTCAAGGTTAGAAACATTGACATTTGAGGTGGTAAAGATCAAAAGTTCGTACCACGCCTTGTTTGGGCGGCCGGCTTATGCTAAGTTTATGGCAAGGCCATGTTATGTTTATCTACAACTCAAAATGCCAGGTTATAAAGGGACTATCACGGTACATGAAAGTAGAAAGATTGCTTTGGAGTGTGAAGAAGGTGATGCGGCTTATGCTGAGTCGGTTTGTGCCACGGAGGAGTTGAAATTCTATAAGGAGCAAGTTGATCCGGCAGACATGACCTCTTTGAAAAAGCCAACTACAGAACATGATCCAACGTTGAAGTTCAAATCGGCTACAAACACTAAGATGGTTGACTTTGTTCCTGGCAATTCATCCAAACAGTTCAGTATTAGCGCTAACCCGGATCCCAAATAGGAAAGCGCGCTCATCGAGTTCATCCGTGAGAATCGGGACATCTTTGCATGGAAACCTTCTGACATGCCAGGTGTACCGAGGGAACTCGCTGAGCACACACTCAACATTGATCCTAAGTTTAAACCAGTCCGGCAGTTCCTCCGCCGTTTCAATGAAGAGAGACGTAAGGCTATAGGTGAAGAGGTAGCCCGTCTGTTACCTGCAGGGTTTATTGTCGAAGTTTTTCATCCAGAGTGGTTAGCTAATCCGGTGCTGGTTCTTAAGAAAAACGGCACTTGGTGCATGTGTGTGGACTACACGGATTTAAACAAGGCTTGCCCTGCAGACCCCTTTGCTCTCCCTCGCATTGATCCGATAATTGATGCTACGGCGGGTTGTGACCGTTTGTGTTTTCTCGATGCTTACTCTGGTTATCATCAGATCAAAATGGCGGTTAAGGACCAGGAGAAAACAGCTTTCATAACTCCCTTTGGAGCCTTCTGCTATGTTTCCATGCCTTTTGGACTCAAGAGTGCCCAGGCAACTTACCAGCGATGTGTTCAGAATTGCCTTCATAAACAAATTGGACGCAATGTTCATGCGTATGTGGATGATATTGTTGTCAAGTCCAGAAAGGAGGAGACATTGATAGATGATCTACGAGAAACCTTTGGCAATATCCGGGTTTACAAGATGATGCTCAATCCGGAGAAGTGTGTCTTCGGTGTCCCGGCAGGCAAGCTCTTAGGCTTTCTGGTATCAAACAGAGGCATTGAGGCTAATCCGGAAAAGATTGCAGCAATTACATCCTTGGCTAAACCGGCATGTATTAACGATGCTCAACGTCTGGCCAGCCAGATTACAACCTTGAGCCGGTTTATCAGTCGCCTTGGAGAGAAGGCCATCCCTTTATATCAGATGCTCAAGAAAACAGATAACTTTGTCTGGAGCGAGTCAGCTGATAAAGCGTTCGAGGATCTGAAGAGGCAGCTAGCTGAACCGCCCGTGCTTGCAGCGCCGATCGATAAAGAGCTATTATTATTATATGTGGCTGCTAATGCCCGGGCTGTTAGCGTAGCCATTGTGGTAGAGCGCAAGGAGCTTGGCAAGGAATATCCGGTTCAACGGCCGGTTTATTATATCAGCGAGGTGCTCATTGAGTCAAAGCAGAGGTATCCGCATTGGCAGAAGCTGGTGTATGGGGTGTTTATGGCAAGCCGGAAGCCTAAACATTATTTTCAGGGCCATACTATCACAGTGGTCAGTTCCGCTTCTCTGGGCGACATCATTCAAAACAGAGAAGCAACTGGCCGGATTGCCAAGTGGGCTATTGAGCTTGGACCTCATGGGCTCAAATATATACCCCGCACAACGATCAAATCCCAGGCACTCGTGGATTTCATCAATGATTGGACAGAGTTACAGGCACCTGAAGAGAAACCAGATAATACATATTGGACTATTTATTTTGATGGATCCAGACAGTTGGAGGGCTCGCGGGCTGGAGTCATACTAACTTCCCCACGAGGTGACAAGTTTTGTTATGTCCTCCGTTTAATGTTCCCTTGTACTAACAATGCAGCTGAATATGAGGCTTTGCTCCACGGTCTTCGGACGGCTAAGGAGATGAATTTGAGCCGGGTTAAGTGCTTCGGCGATTCAGATCTAGTGGCTCAGCAGGTGTCTGGCACTTGAGATTCTAAGGACCCACTCATGGCGGCATATCGGCGAGAGGTGGACGCAGTGGCTGGTCACTTTAAAGGTTATCAGGTGGACCATATAGACCGGCGGAAGAATGAAGCGACGGGCGCTTTAAGTCGTCTTGGTTCCCAGCGTAAACCGGTCCCGCCCAATGCCTTTCTTGATGTGTTGCATAATCCGTCAGTCAAAGTACCAACCGAAGAAGATTTGGCTATTCCTGATCCGGAGGCTTAGTTGGTGCCAGCTCTGCATGCCATACCGGATTGGACGATCCCATATCTGGCTTACATGAACCGGGGCGAGTTACCAGACGATGAAACATTGGCTCGACAGTGTAACGCCCCGAGACCGATGTGCCAGGTGTCGTCCAGTTATTCGCTGTTGTTGCCTTGTCATTGCTTGCGTGTCATGCATTGCATATCATGTCATCATGTGCATTTCATTTGCATACGTGTTCGTCTCATGCATCCGAGCATTTTCCCTGTTGTCCGTTTGGCAATCCGGCGCTCCTATCTCCTCCGGTGGTCATTTCTTCCTTCTTTTCATGTGTGGGCATTAAACATTTCCGGATTGGACCGAGACTTGTCATGCGGCCTTGTTTTACTACAGGTAGACCGCCTGTCAAGTTTCTTGCCATTTGGACTTCGTTTGATACTCCAACGGTTAACCGAGGGACCGAAAAGGCCTCGTGTGTGTTGCAGCCCAACACCCTTCCAAAGTGGCCCAAAACCCACTTAAACCCTCTCCATCATCTAGAGCGTTCGATCACGATCGCGTGGCCGAAAACCGGACCTCATTTGGACTCTCCTAACTCCCTCTACCTATAAATATGTGTGCCTCCCCGAATTTTGTCGCAGTCTAAACCCTAGCCTCTTCTCCACTGCGCCGCCGGACACGTCCGGGCGGAGCCGGACATGTCCACCGCCGCCGGCCACCTCATCCGGGCCAATCGGCGGCCGCCAGGTCGTCACCGCCGCCTCTCTCCTCAACTCCCGCAGCGCCACCTGTCGCGCCTCAGCCCCTCCGCCGCCGCGGCCTGCGGGACCCAGTTTGGGCCCGCGCGAGCCCATCTCGCCGCCGCCCGAGCGCAGAGCGCTCCCGACGCCTAGCGCCGCCCGCCGCGGGCTTGCTCCGCCGCCTGCCTCCGCGCCCCGCGCCGCAACCTCGCCGGAGTCGTTGCTTGAGTCGCCGGAGTCGCGCCGCCATCGCCGAAGAGCCTCCCCGCCGGGGTCCCGCACCTCGCCGGTCCTGCCCGTCTCGCCGTCGCCCGGATCCGGCGTTCTCCGGCCAGATCCGGCAGCCCCGCGCCGTCCCCGGCGTTCCCCGTCGTTCGCCGGCCGCCGTCCTCTCCTCCTCCGGTGAAGTTCCGGCCAGATCCGCCGCCGCCTCGGTTCGCGCGCCGGATGAACCCTAGATCTGGAGGTCTATATTTTCACTAAGTCCCCAAAATTTCCATGTTTCATATGCCCATCTTCATCGCATCGTAACTTTGCATCCGTAGCTCCGTTCTGCGTGTTTAGCATATCAAAATGTTCGACTCAGAGAGTACATCATTTCATCTCATTGCATCATTTTCATTTGAGCTCTTCTTGATGCCCGAAATGCTGTTAGAAGAGTGCTATTTGAGATAACTGTCAGATCTGGTTCTCCATTTAGAGATTTGTCATTTTTGCCATGATTATTGTGTGCATGATATGCCCATGAGCTCTATATGTGTTTTGTTATATGTTTTTCCATCTTTCCAGAGGTGCAACCCTTGTATTTTTGTGATGTGTGAGCTGACTAGCACAAGCTTGCAATAATGCTGATTTCAGGGACTTAGTAATTCCACGAAGTCCTTGATCTGTTTATTTCATTATGCCATATGTTCATGTTGTTTCCTAGTGATCCGTGCCTCTTTTGAGGATGATCAGTGTGGGTGTTTTGTTAATCTTGTAGTGCTCTATCCATCCATGTCCTTGTTTGTAATTATGGAGCAACCTAGCTTGAGTCAATCGAGCTCTACTTTTGCTATTTCATGAATCTGGGCAGATTGTCTACTTGTTAGCGATTTTGCCGAGGATGTTGTAGTGATCCGTGCATGCTATGTTATTGTTCTTTCCATGTATAGCTTGCATTTTGTGTGTTCTTGGTGGGCGTATGCTTAGATTATCATGACTTGCTCCGTAGTGAGTGCATCGAGCTCGTAAACAAGCCTACTTGATATCTGTTTTCAGCATGCTCCAGTTTTCACTAAGTATGAGAACTGTTTATGCTTTTGCTATGTTCACATGCTTGCAAATGTGTTTTCTGATCCCTTTTGGCTCAAGGTCACTAAGGGACTTTTGTTAAGCTTTTTGAGTAGCTCCATGCCATGTTTTACTTTGCCATGTTCAGGTCCTGTAGCATGTAGTTTTGTTGCTCCAAAGAGTGCTATCTGATCTGAAATTCTAGACAAGTGTTAATTTCACTAAGTCTGAGATCTGTTTACCATATACATTTTTGCCATGATTGTTTGAACCTGTTAATGGATGAATTGGCCGTAGCTCAGTGCTAGACTTTTGTTAAGCATCTTGAGTGGATCCCTGCCATGTATTTTGTTGTCTTGTTTGGGTGCTGTAACATGTTCATCTCATTGCATTTAGATGGCTACTTGCTGTAAATCGCAGATCGTGGTCATATTTGAATTGCTTGCCATTTCCAAACCGTAACTCCGATTCCGGTGATCTTTATATCATTTTCAAGCGATTTAACCTCACCTTTCCAGTGGCACACTTGGATTTCCAAGTTGAGGCCAGGTTCATGCATTCCTTGTCAATTCATGCATATGCATCGCATACCGCATCCCGCATATCATACCATGTTCATGTGTGGTTTGTTTACTATGTTGTGTGCTTCTTTTCCGGTGTTGTTTCTTCGGGTTGGTTCCGATAACGTCGCGTTTGTGAGGACCCGTTCATCTACGTCCGTTTGTCTTCTTCATGGACTCGTTCTTCTTCCTTGCGGGATTTCAGGCAAGATGATCATACCCTCGAAATCACTTCTATTTTTGCTTTGCTAGTTGCTCGCTCTTTTGCTATGCCTATGCTGCGATACCTACCACTTGCTTATCATGCCTCCTATTTTGTTGAACCAAGCCTCTAACCCACATTGTCCCAGCAAACCGTTGTTTGGCTATGTTACCGCTTTGCTCAGCCCCTCTTATAGCGTTGTTAGTTGCAGGTGAAGACTGAAGTTTGTTCCTTGTTGGAACATGGAGATGTTGTTCCTTGTTGGAACATGTTTACTTGTTGGGATATCACAATATATCTTATTTAATTAATGCATCTATATACTTGGTAAAGGGTGGAAGGCTCGGCCTTATGCCTGGTGTTTTGTTCCACTCTTGCCGCCCTAGTTTCCGTCATATTGGTGTTATGTTCCCGGATTTTGCGTTCCTTACGCGGTTGGGTTATAATGGGAACCCCTTGACAGTTCGCTTTGAATAAAACTCCACCAGCAAGGCCCAACAATGGTTTTACCATTTGCCACCTAGCCTCTTTTTCCCTTGGGTTAGGCCAGCCCAAGGGTTATCTTATTTTAACCCCCCCGGGCCAGTGCTTGTCTAAGTGTTGGTCCAACCCAGAGCACCGTGCGGGGCCGTCCCTTGGCAACTTGGGTTACGTTGGTTCCCGTATGCTTAGCTTATCCGGTGTGCCCTGAGAATGAGATATGTGCAGCTCCTATCGGGATGTCGGTGCATCGGGTGGTTTTGCTGGACTTGTTTTACCATTGTTGAGGATGTCTTGAAGAACCGGGATACTGAGTCTGATCGGAATGTCTCGGGAGGAGGTCTATTCCTTCGTTGACCGTAAGAGCTTGTCATGGGCTAAGTGTTGGGTTTCGTAGTAATTTCAAAAAATTTCCTACGCACACGCAAGATCATGTGATGCATCGCAACGAGAGGGGAGAGTGTTGTCTACGTAACCACGCA
Source organism: Triticum dicoccoides (assembly GCF_002162155.2). Classification (NCBI taxonomy): domain Eukaryota; kingdom Viridiplantae; phylum Streptophyta; class Magnoliopsida; order Poales; family Poaceae; genus Triticum; species Triticum dicoccoides. The sequence goes on from NC_041382.1 coordinate 782,162,518, forward strand.
GACCGACTGCGGAAGCGATGACACACCATAGAGGAAGTAGTCGTACATCTTCACGATCCAACTGATCAAGCACCGAAACTACGGCACCTCCGAGTTCGAGCACACGTTCAGCTTGATGACGATCCCCGGACTCCGATCCAGCAAAGCGTCGGGGAAGAGTTCCGTCAGCACGACGGCGTGGTGACGATCTTGATGCACTACAGCAGCAGGGCTTCGCCTAAACTCCGCTACAGTATTATCGAGGACTAAGGTGGCAGGGGGCACCGCACACGGCTAAGGAATAGATCACGTGGATCAACTTGTGTGTTCTAGGGTGCCTCTGCCTCAGTATATAAAGGACTAGAGGGGGGAGGCTGGCCGGCCAAGGTGTGGCACGCCAGGAGAGTCCTACTCCCTCTAGGAGTAGGATTCCCCCGCCAATCCTAGTTGGAATAGGATTCGCGGAGGGGGAAAAGAGAGAGAGGGGGCCGGCCACCTCTCCTAGTCCTAATAGGACTAGGGGAAGGAGGAGGCGCGCAGCCCATGTAGGGCTGCCTCTTCTCTTTTCCACTAAGGCCCATCATGGCCCATTTAGCTCCCGGGGGGTTCCGGTAACCTTCCCGGTACTCCGGTAAAATCGTGATTTCACCCGGAACACTTCCGATATCCAAACATAGGCTTCCAATATATCAATCTTTATGTCTCGACCATTTTGAGACTCCTCGTCATGTCCGTGATCACATCCGGGACTCTGAACAACCTTCGGTACATCAAAATGCATAAACTCATAATATATCTGTCATCGTAACCTTAAGCGTGCGGACCCTACGGGTTCGAGAACAATGTAGACATGACCGAGACACATCTCCAGTCAATAACCAATAGCGGGACCTGGATGCCCATATTGGCTCCTACATATTCTACGAAGATGTTTATCGGTCAGACCGCATAACAACATACGTCGTTCCCTTTGTCATCGGTATGTTACTTGCCCGAGATTCGATCGTCGGTATTCCAAATACCTAGTTCAATCTCGTTACCGGCAAGTCTCTTTACTCGTTCTGTAATACATCATCCCGCAACTAACTCATTTAGTTGCAATGCTTGCAAGGCTTAAGTGATGTGCATTACCGAGAGGGCCCAGAGATACCTCTCCGATAACCGGAGTGACAAATACTAATCTCGAAATATGCCAACCTAACATCTACCTTTGGAGACACCTGTAATGCTCCTTTATAATCACCCAGTTACGTTGTGACGTTTGGTAGCACCCAAAGTGTTCCTCCGGCAAACGGGAGTTGCATAATCTCATAGTCATAGGAACTGTGCATATTCTGGTTTCTCCCCAGTTGGTCTCAAGGAACCAATGCGGTGGCAAATCTGCCCACTAACCTTGATAACATATGGGCCTCGTCCATCATTTATGGTTTCATTAATTTTAGCTCCCATTGAAGTCATTGCAAACATCGTATTGTACTGCCTAATATGTTCAAAGAAGCGACTGGAGAGTGTTCTGTCTTGGGATGTCAGTAAATCCAAGAGCGGTTGAGGAGGAGGATCATATGGCTGCAGGTAAACTTTTCCTCCCTTGCGACACAAATTATATGTTGGATTTGGAGTATGTCTTTCTCTGCGTAGACACTCTTCATACCAAAACAGAGCACCACAGTGCTTGCAAGAACGATGGGGACCTCCAAGGTTTAATGGTTGAAATATAGTTCCCGAAAGATAAGCCGAAAAGAGTTTTTTTGTAAATGTAGTCATCCCAAAACTCTTAGGCGTGAACTGAATGTGGGTAGAATCTTATGGTTATGGGCAAAGACCAGATTTTGTTTTTGTGATGTCGATGTGGATGATTCTTCGTTTGCAGGTTGTTGTGATGTTTGTTTTCCTCTAGAGGTTGTTGCTTCATAGATATGAAGAAGTAGATGGTGAAATAAATCGCAAGACATATTGTATGGTAGATAACATATTCGGAGGAATATAATGTGCCTGACATATTCGGCGGTTCTGGGCAGCAACATATGGGTTTACTCGAGGAGGAGGAGGATTAGGTAATGATGGACGACGTTTTCGTCCAACTGAATTATGCGAAGAGCTTTCTGCCATATCCATGTCGGCAAGTCTACCAAATGCAAGGTGATAGAAACAGATGAACGGCGCGAAAATACTAAAGCAAACTATATAAGGGGGTGAAATGCAAGGTGTATGTCTTCTCATACCATATAAAAAACTAAAACTGAAGAATACAAGTTCAATTGGCAAAAGTAAATTCAGATTTGGAAAAATGCAAGGCGATGGCGTGAAGAGACTAAAGAATACCCTCCTAAAAACTCTGTAAAATGCAGGGGATGAATGCAAGGCATATGGATTCTTGTACCATATTGAATTTAAATTGGATAGACAAACAAAAATTCAGAACAGATAAAGAAAAGCAGAGCTAAGTATACAATGTAGCGAAGCATACAAAAATTCAGAAATAGCAGTTAAATTCAGATATGAATGAAGTTCACAAAACTTTAGAGTAAGCAATAGATGGCAACAATATTTACCTAAAGGAGCCATCAATCCAAGGCGTCTGGGTATGAAGCAGGGGAAGAACAACCAAGATTGGAGGCCGGGTGTCCAATTTTTTCCAGTACCTGAGGAAGTCCAAAGCTGTGATGAATCAGCAAAAATGTCACAGGGAATGTGCATGAGGACGGGGGAGAGATTGCTCACCAGGAGTAGCTGTATGACTGCTATGGAGGACGATGGGAATGAAATGGGTTGTGGTGCACCCAATTTAAATGGGAATAAGTTAGTTAGTTGTGGAGATCAATAAGTCAGTTACTTGTGGAGATCGTGGGGAGAGGAAGTGAACAGTCAATCATCAATGACCTGCAGCCGAAGGATTTATTTGCTTTTTAGTTGAACAGTTTAATTGATAAGATAAAAGTGTGGGCCATTTGGTGTCAGCAAGCTAAAAACCACTGAGGAACAACGGGATTACATCACCTCCACGTCGAGAAGCTTAGTCAGAAGCAGTGAACTAAATGCGGCTCTGTTGACCTGGGGAAGACGTGGATAAAACCGGGTTCCTGGCAAACAATGACGGCAGTGGAGCAGAGCAACGGCGCCGGTGGCCAGAGGGCGGAGTAGAGCAACGGCACCGGTGGACAAAGGGCGGATGGACTGCATCCCAACTGCACCTGGAGGCTCGGAGCAGAGGAAGGGGGTTCGCCCAGCTTGACAGTACTGTTCCTCGATGACTTGGGGCAGCAGCAACAGAACCGTGCCCGGTCCGCGTCCCAGCGCCCAGAAGACGTTGTACCGGCGGCCTCCGGTTGGCCGAAACAAACGGCCAACAGCGGGCAGCGCACGGTGGTGGACGGGCGGCGCGAGGAAGCGAGGGGGGCGGCCATGGCGCGGTGAGCACTGGCGCTGGCCGGCGGCAGGATTCGGCCCAGCGGAGAAGCAGGTGGTGGAGGCGCGAGGCGGCCATGGCAGGTGGAGGTGGGTGGGATCCGATCCTGCGGGAGAGCCGGCGGCCGTGCGGGATGCGGCGGAGGAGGAGCCCGCGGAGGCACGTGACGGCCATGGAGCGGTGACCACCGGCTCCGGCGCTGGGCTGGGGATGGGCAGGAGTGCCGGCGGCCGTGCCGTGCCGTGCGGGATGCGGGATGGCCGGATGCGGGTGAGGGAAAAGGAGTGCCTGCGGGTGAGGGAAAATGCAGGTTTTTTTCCCACCGCCGTGACTGGAGGGGAATAAGTTGGAAACTGAATGATTACGTGGCTGCGGGTGACGGAAAGTGATTGGATGATTATGTAAACTGAATAATGATGTGGCATATCGCTGATGTGGATAGTGTGCATGATGAGAGAATAGGCAGAAGTGGGGAGCAACTTCTTAAGAATGGTAGATATGGCAAAGACATCTTCCTAATTGTAGAATCATGCACGCTTTTTGGGCACGAACGTACATATATCATAATATGTAATACTCCAGATCTACTTGAGCAAATGTACCCACCACTTTCTTGGGACATTTAATTGCCCATAGAATCGTGCCGGCTTTGATAGCCGGGACTGGAAGGGACATTATCTGTCTTGTTAAAAGTCTTGATCGTATATACTAAGGTCATAGGACTCCACATGCTACTAGTTTCTTATGAAAAACAATCTTCACAAAAACTGATCCCCACCTACGTCGACTCAGATCCAAACCATTGGCATCCAGTTACCTCTTATATACAACCTCCACCTGAGCCTAGGAATGATTAGTTGGACCAGTATTATCCTTTTATTAGATATATAAATATGTGTGCATAGGCGAATCATTGATGTGGGAATGATGTTGATACTTGGTACACAATATGATCTCTGTTAATACGATAGTGCATTTCCCTCAACATTTTCCCTGTTCTTACTGGTCTTTGATCTTCTTTACACAAAATAGAATGGAATTCTTGGATTTGAAGAAATTTCGCTTACATCTCCTGGCAAGAAAATTGACTGTACATTCAGAAAAGAATCATGGTATTCGCATGGATAGTATACCTTTAAATATGGTAGTAGATTACAGAAAAAATTCTACTATGAAAATGACACATAATAGAAAAGTCTGCACCATACAGTGGCACTTATACCTTGCATCTCCCATATGATAATTTGTAGTATGAATTTCTGCTTAGAGTGATTAGATGGACCTAGAAGAAATGTACAACCACTGGCACATTTTTGTAGAAGGTTATAAATTTGGAAATAAATTGTAGCGCATGCTTTACTGTTATCTTCCATTTAAATTATAGCTTTTGATCTTGTCATCTTTACATGTTGTTTAACATCCTATGCAGCTTGACATTGATTCAAAGTGCACGAACCTGAATGCAGGCATCATTTTGACTGGAAGGCCTTTCTTTTTTCGTTCTTTGGGATCAGTAAACATCGTTGTGTAATTCAATACCTGGATGGTTTTGGGCAACTTTATAATTTAGTAAACAATACTAACACCACACTTAATTGAAATATTTTGTGTGTTTCTTGTGCTCACCTTGCAAGACCTTAAAAACAGGATGACAAAGAATTTGGTATACATTTCCTAAGTAAATGTTTGTCTTATATTGCAGTTTATATTATTACCAATGATTGTTTGATGAATTAAATTTTTGTCTTATATTATCAATGATTGTTTGATGAAATATATATTACCTTTTCTAACATAGTAAAGCTATGTTTAGAAGTATCCACTAATTAACTTGTGAGGAGATCAAAATCATGCTTACTCAATATCATAAATAATGAATGAACTTGTACAATAATCAGTTGGGTACCTTCTTTTAGTTTGAGGGGTTCATGATTTGGATAGTGTTTATAGATGCTGGTTTAAATCAGTGTCAATTAATTTGGATTGGAGGGAGTATCATGTTTTGTTGTGTCATATATATTATTGAAATCCCTACCACTCTATTGACAAAATGGACGGGCGCGGCAACGCGCGCCATCAATGATCTAGTTACTTTTAAGAGTTGCACGCTCTCTAGATGAATAGATGTAGACTTGAGTGTTGAAGAGTAATTTTTTTCACCAAGTCAAAGTTTTCAGCAACCAAAAGTAATTGTGGTCCGCGAAGCAAGTTTGTTTAAGGTTTGGAGATCGCCAGTAATGATCTATCCCAGGTGAATTCAACTGAAGTCTAATCAACATCACGTTGAAGAAGAATAGAACGAAGAGAGTTTATCTTCTGGATTCAATCCCAAGTCCCTTCAACTAGTCGTAGCTCTTTGGTAGAAAAGTGAACTGGTTTACCAAATCATCTATCATCTTCGAGCACCAATGGTTATTTCTACTCTACTGCAGTTCTTCCAGTAGTTTATCTTCTGTGCTCTTTGTCTCGATAGATAATTGTGATCATATATCTTCCTTTGTTTATTATGTGTAGCATGACTATGTTGTTCAGTGTATTTCAATTTGCCGAACTTAAGATAGTTTGTCTGTATGCTCGTCTCTTGACTCTCTTGTGCTACTTTGTTATTCAGCTGAGTTATGCTCTGATGACCATTTCTCAGTAGGGTGTATTTAGTATCGTGATCTGTTTCGTCATATTGTCCTCCATGGTGTTTGTGTTGCTTCCTTTCTGTGTGACCATTGTTGTCGTGAAAGTTCTCTACCACTACACTAGGTAGATTATCATCGCTTCCATCGAAAGTTTTGCTTAGTCGTATTGGTTTAGCCTGTTTGTCTTCATGTGCTTGTGCTTACTTTGTTTCAGTGTTCCTATTGTAATATTACTTTTGTTGTTTTGTCTCCAGAGGTTTGAAGTTTTGAAAATAAATAAATTAAATATCCCATTGACCCCCCTCTAGTGGTATACTCTCAATCGCACACAATGTTTGTCTAGAGTCAAAGGGTACAAATTTTGTTCAAGTTCATATGAAAACTATCAACAAACACAATACCAAATTAGTTATCATTAAATACGTCATAGAATGTACTTTCAAAATTATATCAAATTAGCATTGTAATTTTTGGTAGTTTTTCTGCAAACATGGTCTATATTTGTTATATTGCCTCGGTTAGTGGCCTTGACCGAGTGCTCGAAGGTATGCACTCACTCGTCATATAATCATTTCCCGGTAGTAATTTTTTTGGGGAAAAGTCTATTGCCCATCATGGCGTCTCTGAACCTTGGCAATATTGGAGCTGAGTCTCTCAGCTCTCTCAATTCATTTCCACCCACAAAAATAAATAAATCATTTCACCGGTCACAACACAAGTACACAAAAGAGAACATACGTTTTGCTTTTCTCCTTCGTATTATCTTCTTCTGAGCCAAAAAAAGAGACATGCTTGTAACCTCCCTAAATAGCCGTGCAACAAGAGAAAATCAGGCGTGCCCTGATTTTGTGCCACACGCGCACTAAGAAATTCTGCCAACATGCAAACACATCTATCAAGCAAAATACGTGAGGTTAGAGATCATCCAAAAATTATTTACTACTCTTTCTTTATTGGTTTTCCAAGAACAGCAGCAACAAAATGAATGTTCTTTTCGCAAAAAAGAAAAGAAAATGGATGTACAAAAAAAAAGCAACAACAAAATGAGATGAATACATGCATGTGAGACCATGAATGAAGGACTTTGAAATGAAGTACTCCTTTCGGTCCTTTTTACTCCGCATACTACATTTGTCAACCTCTACAATACCAAATATATATACTGTGAAACTTTATTTCATAATGAATCTAACACTATTGATTTGACATGGTAAATGTTGATGCTTTTTTCTATAAGTTTGGTCAAAGGAGAGATATTTTTTATTTCGGACAAAGCTTATATGAGGACATGAGAGAGTACAAGGAAGGAATGCATGCATGCATGCATTATCAAGCGGGCAGAATCTTGACGATGCATACTTTACGGCACTCTTCACCTGTGCTCTTCTGTTCGCAACAGCCCTTGAAGCAATCCAAGTTTTGCTGTATGGCATTCTTGTCGGCGGGGGTGGCCTTGATGTAGCAGAACCTCGAGGCCGTACGGTCGCATTCGATGTGAGCACCGTCGGTGCAGCTCGGATCCTTGCATGCCGCGCCTAGGTCCGCGATGCAGTGCTCGCCGGCGAACTCTCCGACCGTCTTGTTGCCGGGGCAGGCCCCATGCTCGTCGACAGCCGCGCGGAGGGCCGCGTGCCCCCACGGCCATGCCGTAGAAGCGAAATCAAAGTTGTCTCCACCGACCTTGGCGAGCTCGTCGAACATGCCCTTGATGGCCTTGACGCTGTCGGCATCATCGCGGCAGGTCGTCTCGACCATGGTGGTGCACGCGGGGTCCTTGCCGCAGAGCTTGGAGTACTCGCCGACGCAAGCAGACTTGTCATCCCCCCTCACCACCGGCATGGATGATGTGGCCACCACCACGAGGGTGACGGCGAGGAACGACCCGGCGACACTAGCCTCCTTGCACTCACCGGCCATCGATCTATCTTGTTGTCGATTTCTACCTTTCTAGACTAGACTAGATGATGAGCACTGATACGGTGTTGATCGAGATGCTATATATCTAGAGCTGCATTATCTTCTCTGATATCATATAGGCGATCGATGGCCCAGAGAGTCTGGTGATGTGATTGTGAGGCCATGAGCCATTACAGCTCCATACATGCATGCCAAATTTAAATTGGTGCATGCACTTCTACTACTAGACCTTGCAAAACGCTCACCCACACATGTGTTGGGTGCAGATGACACCAACAACAACTTTTGCAGAATCCTTTTCTCTAGCTAAAAGAAGAAAATGGAAGGGGCAAATTTTGTTTACTTCCTTCTTGTCTCTTTTTAATGGTCAGAAAACAAGTTGTACTGCTGAGTAGATTAGTTTCAGTTTCAAGTATGAGACAGGACTTTTAGGTCCCAGGGGTCGGGACACCCGACTATCCTCACCGTCCATCCACAGTGTCTGACTTGGCGATCCCTGCCCTGTCCTGCAACGGGGGATTGATTTGCAGGCTATGTGAACAGTAAGAGCTGGAGAAGTAAATTACTTGAAAATGGCAATGGAGTGTGTAGGTCACTGTTCAACCTATAGAGATTCTCCCACACCTGTCACACAACTCGGTCAGTGTTGCTGCTTTTCCGTGAAGCGATCAAAATAACCAATTAAATAATTGTGTTCATGCCAGATATAGCATGGTGCGACGAACATCAGTTAGGAGAGAGAAAACATATACAGAGTAGATGAAACGAATGAAGAGGAGAGAGAGTATGGAGCCCCTGGAATTGAATCAGATAAGCACTCCCAGCTGAATATTGGCCGTTGCGTTGGGGACAGCAGAGTGGGGTGACCGTTGGGGTGGAGCGCTCACGTCCGCTTGGCGATTCAAACTTCGCCGTCGGGCCGCCCATGGCTGACCTCGCCGGCGCCGCCCCGGCGGCCGGCGGGTCGGCGGTCTCGGCTGCGCTACGCCCGGAGGTGGTTGCTCCCCAGGGGCCGTCCCTGTCCTTCGCGTTGTCGGCGTTCTCCTGGGCGGATCTCGCGGACGAGGAGGCCATGGACGTCGGACCGGTCGAGCGTCCGGTGAAGCTGGCTCCGCCGCTCTTCGAAGACTTCTGGGTGGCGGCCCAGCCCGCGCGCGTCCGTCCTCGCCGCCTCTCCGGCCGTCCCCGCCCCTTGCGGCCGCCGGCGGCGCGTCCCGTGGCTCGCCCGCCCCTATCTGGGCCGGCGTCCCGTGCGGATCTGCCGGTTCCTGTGGTCGCGGTGGCCGCCGTCTCCGACCGTCGCCTGGTCCTGGCGGAGCCTGGTAGCTCTGCCGGGTCTGGTGCGGGGTCCGGGAAGGCCGCTCCGGCGATGGCGCCGGTGGCGCTGCGGGAGGGGTTTGCCCCTTGGTCGGGTCCGGATCGGGCCGTGCTCCTACGTGGGCCAGCTAGCGCTCGAATGGTGGGCCGGCCCGGGGGAGCGTGGGAGGGCATGCGCCGTTCTGGGCCTGGTTCCTCTCGGAGGGCCATCTGGGCTGACCCGGCGGCCCGCTGCGCGGCTGTCCAGTCCCAGGCCGTTATTGACCGGGCCAACCGGGCCTGGTTGCTGTCCCACGCGGACCCGGCCCGTTGGGTGTGGATCCAGCGTGGCGCTGGAGACGTGTCGCACGGATGGCCTGCGACCCGTTTAGATGTCGCTAGGGCTGGACGGTGCGCTCGTCTCCTCCTCCCTGTTCCCTCGCAGCCGCCGCCTTCCCCCTGCGCTCCAGCCGTTCCGGCCGCCCTGGTCTCCGCCGTCGGCCCGTCTCCGTCCTCGCCGCGGTCGTCGCTCCCCATCCCCCACCCCGCCCCCGGTCCTACCTGGAGGCCCTCATGACCAGGGACGCCGGCGACGGATTGCCGCCGGACCCATCTCGGGATGCCCGGCTGCCGCTGCCGGGGTCCCCGGGCGACCTGCGACACCAGGATGCTGCTCGCCGTCGCGCCAATGGTGATGATGGGCGTCGCCATGATGAGGACCTTGCTCGCGAGGCAGATCTGCGGGCGGAGCTGTAGACCCGGCCCCCTGCTGCCGACCGGGCGCGGGCTGTTCTGGAGCCGGGGCGGCCGGCGTCGCGGGTGCCTTTTCCGCGGGCGTCGGATGGTGATTGGCGTCGTGGGCGGCCTGCGGATGACTCTGCCCGTGCATCTCGTGAGCGCCGGGCTGTCTCGGCTCGTGATTCCCGCTCCCCCGATCCTAGGCGCCGGGTGGATCGCCGCTCTGGCCGGGACGACGGCCAGTCAGGGAGGAGGGGCGACTCTGAGACCGCGAGGGCCTCTCCTGCTCGCCGCTCTGTTGAGGCGCCTGGTGCCACTGTTCAATCAAAGAAGAAGAAGAAGCACAAGAAGAAGAAGACCCCTGGGGTGGCCGCGTGTCCCGTTCTGGCTGGTGCTTCGGAGCTAGTGGCTACTGAGCAGACCCCGCGAGTTGGCCGCCCTAGGACTCGTGACGAGACGATGTGCATCAATTGTGGCTGCGCGGGGAATTTCCGCTCGGAGTGTGAGGCCCCTCCCCGATGCCCCACGACCCTTGCTTTCCTTGGGTACGGGACTAAGGGGGGTGGTTTCTACTATGTGGATGCTGAGATTGAGGAGGAGGCGGTTAGGCCGCACTTGGCGACGGTCACTCTTGCCCCCGAGCAGGACTTGCCGTCTGGGGTGGTGATCTCGGCCGCCCTCATCCAGGCCGAGCTCGCCGCATACATCAGCGACTTCCGCGACTCCGACTTCACTTGGGAGGTGACTGAGACGGCTCCCCTCGTCTTCTCGGTCCCCTTCCCCTCTGCTGAGCTGCTTCGCGTGTGTTCCCACGATGTCATCCGGTGTCCCATCAACAAGCTCCTGATCTCCATTCGTGCAGCTGCTGTGGAGCCTGATCCTGTGCCTCCTGTGGAGAGGGTGTGGGTTCTTGTCTACGGCTTGCCTCGAGGTGGCAGGTCGGCACCGCGGGGTGGCAAGCTTGCCCACATTCTCAAGGCGATCTCTGAGCCGATGGGCAAGCTGGTGACCGCCGACTTGGCGTCTTTTAGGATGATGGCCCAGCCCGCATTGAGATCCTGTGCCCCGCTCCGGCAGAGATTGACGGTCTGTCCCAGGTCTTCTACTTCGGCACTAAGAGGAAGCGCCTGACCTTCGAGCTCGAGTCTCCGGTTCCTGAGGATCTGCTTGGGCCGGCCCTCGCAGCCACTATGCCGCGCTTGGATGAAGGGCAGGGTGGGGGTGGGGGCTCGTCCGATGGGAGATCTTCTTGTGAGGGGGATGATGATGATGATGTGATTCCGCCGGCTCCGACTGCTGGGCGGCGTAGCCTGGTTTCTACTGTTGGTGGTTCTTCCGGTCCTGCTGGAACGGCCTCTCAGGTGGCGTCAGGGGGTGGGTTTGTGGCTGTGGCCGTCCCTCCCCCTGTTGCGACCCAGGTGGCTGACCCAGAGGTCGTGGAGGACGTGGTGAGTGTGGGGATGGAGGTGCGCCCCTCGTCGTCGCCGCGCTCGCCGGGGGTGGTCTGCTACTCGCGTTCGCCGGGGTCCCCCCTTCCCTTGCCTTGGGGGCCCCGGACCTGGAGCCGCCTCCGCCCTTGGACCTGGCCGCTGTGACCCCTACCGCGGCCGGCTCCAAGCTTCGGGGTGGGTCCTCTCCGCTGGTGGCTGCGCGTCAGAGTGCGAGGCTCAGCCAGTCCCGGGTCCTCCTGGATGGCCGTGTCCCGATGATCCCGGAGAAGGCCGCCATGCGGGCTGCAGCTCGCGACCTGTCCTCAGGTACCCCATCCATCCCCTCTGTTCCTTCTAGTTCTGGTTCTCGGTTTTCTGTGCTTGGTTTCGCTCCGTTGTCTCATCTGGCGGAGGTGGCCACCGATAGTGGCATTGTGTTTCGTGGTGAGAAGGGGCCCATTCTTGAGCAGATTTCTGCTATTTGCGCCAAGGAGAGGCTCGATGGGGCGTTGGCTGAAGCCCGTGCTTGTGCTGCGCGTGGTGAACCCAGCACCTCGGTGCACACTGACCCTGGTCATAGAGAGACCAGGGCTGGTGAGGCGCCCCCTATGGAGACTGGGGTGGAGACGCCCCTTGCAGTTCCCCCCTCGATGAGGGCTTTGCGAGGGCGCCCCCCACACGTCTCAACCCCACTGAACACCGGATAAAGGTGTGTGGGTCTAGTTCCAGGTCCGCTTCCCTCGGGCCGGAGGCTTCCGCCGCCCCCCCTACACGGGGGCGACGTGGACGCTCAGTGAAGGCATCCCCCCGACCCGCGATTGACGGGCGGGCTAGCTTGGCCCCGCTTGCGGGGCCTAGGGATTCCACTGAGGTTATTAAATGAAGCTCCTATGTTGGAACATTAGGGGCTTCGGCCTCTCTGGCCGGCGGCGGCAGCTCATCGAATATTTGCGACAGGAAGAGATTGACATTGTGGGACTTCAGGAGACGATTCGTCAGGACTTTAGTATGCATGTGCTCCAGGGGCTCTCCCGCCACCAGTTTGCCTGGCAGTGGCTGCCCGCTACGGGTCAATCTGGAGGCATCTTGCTCGGGGTCAGGGAGGATGCTTTCTCGGTCGATGATATGGACCGAGGGGAGTTCTTCCTGAGCATGTCTGTCACTGACCGATGAGTTCACTTCAGTTGGGAGGTGATTTTCGTTTATGGTCCTGCGGACCATGCTCGCTCTGCCGTATTGCTCGCTGAGCTTAAAAATAAGGTAGAGAGGTGCACCATGTTGGAAATATGCCCTAGAGGCAATAATAAATTGATTATTATTATATTTCCTTGTTCATGATAATCGTTTATTATCCATGCTAGAATTGTATTGATAGGAAACTCAGATACATGTGTGGATACATAGACAACACCATGTCCCTAGTAAGCCTCTAGTTGACTAGTTCGTTGATCAATAGCTGGTTACGGTTTCCTGACCATGGACATTGGATGTCGTTGATAACGGGATCACATCATTAGGAGAATGATGTGATGGACAAGACCCAATCCTAAGCATAACACTAGATCGTGTAGTTTGTATGCTAAAGCTTTTCTAATGTCAAGTATCATTTCCTTAGACCATGAGATTGTGCAACTCCCGCATACCGTAGGAGTGCTTTGGGTGTGCCAAACGTGACAACGTAACTGGGTGGCTATAAAGGTACACTACGGGTATCTCCGAAAGTGTCTGTTGGGTTGGCACGAATTGAGACTGGGATTTGTCACTCCGTGTAAACGGAGAGGTATCTCTGGGCCCACTCGGTAGGACATCATCATAATGTGCACAATGTGATCAAGGAGTTGATCACGGGATGATGTGTTACGGAACGAGTAAAGAGACTTGCCGGTAACGAGATTGAACAAGGTATCGGGATACCGACGATCGAATCTCGGGCAAGTATCGTACCGCTAGACAAAGGGAATTGTATACGGGATTGATTAAGTCCTTGACATATGGTTCATCCGATGAGATCATCGTGGAACATGTGGGAGCCAACATGGGTATCCAGATACCGCTGTTGGTTATTGACCAAAGAGTCATCTCGGTCATGTCTGCATGTCTCCCGAACCCGTAGGGTCTACACACTTAAGGTTCGTTGACGCTAGGGTTATAGAGATATTAGTATGCGGTAACCCGAAAGTTGTTCGGAGTCCCGGATGAGATCCCGGACGTCACGAGGAGTTCCGGAATGGTCCGGAGGTAAAGAATTATATATAGGAAGTGCTATTTCGGGCATCGGGACAAGTTTCGGGGTCACCGGTATTGTACCGGGACCATCGGAAGGGTCCCGGGGGTCCACCGGGTGGGGCCACCTGCCCAGGGGGGCCACATGGGCTGTAGGGGGTGCGCCTTGGCCTATATGGGCCAAGGGCACCAGCCCCAAGAGGCCCATGCGCCAAGAAAAGAGGGAAAGGAAGAGTCCTAAAGGGGGAAGGCACCTCCGAGGTGCCTTGGGGAGGAGGGACTCCCCCTTGGCCGCACCCTTCCTTGGAGGAAGGGGCAAGGCTGCGCCCGCCCCCTCTCCCTTGGCCCTATATATAGTGGGGGGAAGGGAGGGCAACCATACCCCGAGCCCTGGCGCCTCCCTCTCCCTCCCATGACACATCTCCCTCCTCCCGCAGCGCTTGGCGAAGCCCTGTTGGAATCCCGCTACTTCCACCACCACGCCGTCGTGCTGCTGGATCTCCATCAACCTCTCCTTCCCCCTTGCTGGATCAAGAAGGAGGAGACGTCGCTGCTCCGTACGTGTGTTGAACGCGGAGGTGCCGTCCGTTCGGCGCTAGGATCATCGGTGATTTGGATCACGACGAGTACGACTCCATCAATCCCGTTCTCTTGAACGCTTCCGCGCGCGATCTACAAGGGTATGTAGATCCACTCCTCCCTCGTTGCTAGATGACTCCATAGATTGATCTTGGTGACACGTAGGAAATTTTTTGAATTATTGCTACGTTACCCAACAGTGGCATCATGAGCTAGGTCTATGCGTAGTTTCTATGCACGAGTAGAACACAAAGTAGTTGTGGGCGTTGATTTTGTTCAATATGCTTGCCGTTACTAGTCTTATCTTGATTCGGCGGCATCGTGGGATGAAGCGGCCCGGACCGACCTTACACGTACTCTGACGTGAGACTGGTTCCACCGACTGACATGCACTAGTTGCATAAGGTGGCAAGCGGGTGTCTGTCTCTCCTACTTTAGTCGGATCGGATTCGATGAAAAAGGTCCTTATGAAGGGTAAATAGCAATTGGCATATCACGTTGTGGTTTTTGCGTAGGTAAGAAACGTTCTTGCTAGAAACCCATAGCAGCCACGTAAAACATGCAAACAACAATTAGAGGACGTCTAACTTGTTTTTGCAGGGTATGCTATGTGATGTGATATGGCCAAAAGGATGTAATGAATGATATATGTGATGTATGAGATGATTATGTTCTTGTAATAGGAATCACGACTTGCATGTCGATGAGTATGACAACCGACAGGAGCCATAGGAGTTGTCTTAATTTATTTATGACCTGCGTGTCAACATAAACGTCATGTAATTACTTTACTTTATTGCTAACCGTTAGCTGTAGTAGTAGAAGTAATAGTTGACGAGACAACTTCATGAAGACACGATGATAGAGATCATGATGATGGAGATCATGGTGTCATGCCGGTGACGATGATGATCATGGAGCCCCGAAGATGGAGATCAAGAGGAGCAAAGTGATGATGGCCATATCATGTTACTATTTGATTGCATGTGATGTTTATCATGTTTATGCATCTTGTTTACTTAGAACGACAGTAGTAAATAAGATAATCCCTCATAATAATTTCAAGAAAGTGTTTCCCCTAACTGTGCATCGTTGCGACAGTTCGTTGTTTCGAAGCACCACGTGATGATCGGGTGTTAGATTCTAACGTTCACATACACCGGGTGTAAGACAGATTTACACACGCGAAACACTTAGGTTGACTTGACGAGCCTAGCATGTACAGACATGGCCTCGGAACACAAGAGACCGAAAGGTCGAGCATGAGCCGTATGGTAGATACGATCAACATGAAGATGTTCACCGATGTTGACTAGTCTGTCTCACATGATGATCGGACACGGCCTAGCTGACTCGGATCATGTAATCACTTAGATGACTAGAGGGATGTCTATCTGAGTGGGAGTTCATAAGATGAACTTAATTTCATAGTCAAAAGGTCTTTGCAAATTATGTCGTAGCTCGCGCTTTAGTTCTACTGTTTAGATATGTTCCTAGAAAAAAAATTAGTTGAAAGTTGATAGTAGCAATTACGCGGACTGGGTCCGTAAACTGAGGATTGTCCTCATTGCTTCATAGAAGGCTTATGTCCTTAATGCACCGCTCAGTGTGCTGAACCTCGAACATTGTCTGTGGATGTTGCGAACATCTGACATACACATTTTGATAACTACGTGATAGTTCAGTTAAACGGTTTAGAGTTGAGGCACCGAAGACGTTTTAAAATGTCGCGAAACATATGAGATGTTTCGAGGGCTGAAATTGGGATTTCAGGCTCGTGCCCACGTCAAGAGGTATAAGACCTCCGACGATTTTCTTAGCCTGCAAACTAAGGGAGAAAAGCTCAATTGTTGAGCTTGTGCTCAGATTGTCTGAGTACAACAATCATTTGAATCGAGTGGGAGTTGATCTTCCAGATAAGATAGTGATGTTTCTCCGAAGTCATTACCACCAAGCTGCTAGAGCTTCATGATGAACTATAATGTATCAGGGACATATATGATGATCCATGAGATATTCGCGATGTTTGACACCACAAAAGTAGAAATCAAGAAGGAGCATCAATTGTTGATGGTTGGTGAAACCACTAGTTTCAAGAAGGGCAAGGGCAAGAAGGGATACTTCATGAAACGGCAAATCAGCTGCTGCTCTAGTGAAGAAACCCAAAGTTGAACCCAAACCCGAGACTAAGTGCTTCTGTAATAAAGGGAACAGCCACTGGAGCAGAATTACCCTAGATACTTGGTAGATGAGAAGGCTAGCAAAGTCGATAGAAGTATATTGGATATACATTGTGTTAATGTGTACTTTACTAGTACTCCTAGTAGCACCAGGGTATTAGATACCGGTTCGGTTGCTAAGTGTTAGTAACTCGAAATAAAAGCTACGGAATAAACGGAGACTAGCTAAAGGTGAGCTGACGATATGTGTTGGAAGTGTTTCCAAGGTTGATATGATCAAGCATCGCACGCTCCCTCTACCATCGAGATTGGTATTAAAACCTAAATAGTTGTTATTTGGTGTTTGCGTTGAGCATAGACATGATTGGATTATGTCTATCGCAATACGATTATTCATTTAAGGAGAATACCGGTTACTCTGTTTATTTGAATAATACCTTCAATGGTCTTGCACCTAAAATGAATGGTTCATTGAATCTCGATCATAGTGATACACATGTTCATGCCAAAAGATATAAGATAGTAATGATAGTACCACCTACTTGTGGCACTGCCACTTAAGTCATATCGGTATAAAACGCATGAAGAAGCTCCATGTTGATGGATCTTTGGACTCACTCATTTTTGAAAGGATTGAGACATGCGAACCATGTTTGTTGGTAGATATGCATGAAGAAACTCTATACAGATGGATCGTTTGGACTCACTTGATTTTGAATCACTTGAGACATGCAAATCATACCACATGGGCAAGATGACTGAAAGCCTCGTTTTCAATAAAATGGAACTAGAAAGCAACTTGTTGGAAGTAATACATTTTGATGTGTGCAGTCCAATGAGGGCTGAGGCGTGTAGTGGATATCGTTATGTTCTTACTTCACAGATGATTTGAGTAGATATTGAGTATATTTACTTGATGAATCACGAGTCTGAATTATTGAAAGGTTCAAGTAATTTCAGGGTGAAGTTGAAAGATCATCGTGACAAGAGGATAAAATGTCTATGATATGATCGTAGAGATGAATATCTGAATTACGAGTTTGGCACAGAATTAAGACATTGTGGAAATTGTTTCACAACTAATACAGCCTGGAACACCATAGTGTGATGGTGTGTCCGAACATCATAACTGCAACCTATTGGATATGATGCATACCATGATGTCTCTTATCGAATTATGTAGGATCGAAAGTATGTCTAGAGGGGGGTGATTAGACTACTTGACCAAATAAAAACTTAACCTTTTCCCAATTTTAGTTCTTGGCAGATTTTAGCTAATTTAGGACAAGTCAAGCAATCATCACATAATTCAAGCAAGCATGCAAAGAGTATATAGGCAGCGGAAAGTAAAGCATGCAACTTGCAAGAATGTAAAGGGAAGGGTTTGGAGATTTCAAACGCAATTGGAGACACGGATGTTTTTCCCGTGGTTCGGATAGGTGGTGCTATCCTACATCCACGTTGATGGAGACTTGAACCCACGAAGGGTAATGGTTGCGCGAGTCCACACAGGGCTCCACCCAAGGGTAACGGTTGCGCGAGTCCACACAGGGCTCCACCCACGAAGGGTCCACGAAGAAGCAACCACCCACAAAGGGTCCACGAAGAAGCAACCTTGTCTATCCCACCATGGCCATCGCCCACACAGGACTTGCCTCACTAGCGGTAGATCTTCATGAAGTAGGCGATCTCCTTGCCCTTACAATCTCCTTGGTTCAACTCCACAATCTTGTCGGAGGCTCCCAAGTGACACCTAGCCAATCTAGGAGACACCACTCTCCAAGAAGTAACAAATGGTGTGTAGGTAATGAACTCCTTGCTCTTGTGCTTCAAACGATAGTCTCCCCAACACTCAACTCTCTCTCATAGGATTTGGATTTGGTGGAAAGAAGATTTGAGTGGAAAGCAACTTGGGAAGGCTAGAGATCAAGATTCATATGGTAGGAATGGAATGTCTTGGTCTCAACACATGAGTAGGTGGTTCTCTCTCAGAACATATGAGTAGGAATGGTGTGTGTGTTCTGATGGCTCTCTCCTCGAATGAGAAGAAGGTGGAGGGGTATATATAGCCTCCACACAAAATCCAACCGTTACACAGTTTTCCAATCTCGGTGGGACCAAATTAGAAAACTCGGTCTGACCAAAATAGTAAACCTAGTGACCGTTAGGAATTTCGGTGGGACTGACATGCAACTCAGTAGGACCGATTCGGTTAGGGTTTGGGCATAACGTAATCTCGGTGAGACCGAATTTGGTAATTAGATAACCAGAGAGTTGGTCAGGCAAACTCGGTGGGACCGATTTGCTCTTTCGGTGAGACCGAGTGGAACTCGGTGAGACCGAAAAGTTACAAAGGGGAAACACTGAGTTTACATTGCAATCTCAGTGGGACTGATTCGCTCTTTCGGTGGGACCGAAAAGTTACGAAAGGGAAACAGAGAGTTTGCAACCCCATCTCGGTGAGACCGAGATCCTTATCGGTAGGACCGAATTGCTAGGGTTTGGCAGTGGCTAATGACAAGTGAAACTCGGTGGCGCCGGATAGGAAGAATCGGTAGGACTGAGTTTGTCTTAGGGTTTAGGTCATATGTGGATATGGGAAAGTAGTTGAGGGTTTCGGAGCATATCACTAAGCACATGAAGCAAGAGGCTCATTAAGCAACACCTCATCCCTCCTTAATAGTATTGGCTTTTCCTAAAGACTCAATGTGATCTTGGATCACTAAAATATAAAATGAAGAGTCTTGAGCTTTTGAGCTTGAGCCAATCCTTTGTCCTTAGCATTTTGAGGGTTCCAATTTCACATCCATGCCATGCCAATCATTGAGCTTTCCTGAAATAATCATCTTGGAATAGCATTAGCTCAATGAGCTATATGTTGTTATGAATTACCAAAACCACCTAGGGATAGTTGCACTTTCAATATCCCCCTTTTTGGTAATTGATGACAACATATAGATCAAAGCTTCGACAAATGATAATAAGCATGAAATATATCGTCGCTTTGAGAAGTATGTCATAAGTAAGAGCTCCCCATAAATTTGTGCATATTTAAAATTTGCTTTGGACTGCAAATGCACAAAGAGTTAGAGTCATGGGTTACTCTTCCATGTCACATACATCTTGGTGGAGCGCTCAAAATGATAAGAATGAAATACATGCACTCATCACCAAGAATAATGAATGATCACATAAGATAAGATGATAGCATTAAGCAAGCATTAAGTGTAGCTTATGATCAAACACATGATCATCAATGTCTCACAAATAATGACGTAGTATCTCAAGCACTCAAAAGCAGACAAGTTCGAAAAGCCACCAAATAAAGCAAGAGAGAAAAGCAACACTCTCTCTCTCGAAGCCTATGATCTATACATCTTCTCCCCCTTTGGCAACAAGTTACCAAAAAGTTCCTAGAAAATGTATAGCACTAGATCGACGCTCAGGCTTGATCTTCAGGTGGTGGTGGAGTCCGGATCACTCCAAGGACGAAGGCTTCGGTAGATGCTGAAGTAGTCGCTGGAGTTGGAGCTGAAGTATATGCTGGAGCTGAGGCTGTAGCTGGTGCTGAAGTGGTGGCTCTGGTGTCAGCAACTGGCACGGCAGACGACCTCAGGCCTCGTGGCACTCTAGAAAAAGCATGAGTGGTAGTCCTGTCTCTCCTCTCCTGCATGTCCTCCTGGAGCTGCTCCACTGCAGACTGAACTTCCGTTACCTTGACATCCAAGTCATAGAACTTCTGTTCCATGATTCTCTCTAGGCTCTGCTGATTCTGAGTGAGGGTGGCCAGACTTTGCTCAATCCTCAGCGTGGATGCAATCAAGTAACCAAGCTGCTCTTGTTTGGTCTTCAAGAAGTATTCAGATGCCTCCTCTTGGGTAGGCATCTTGGCAGCTTTCTCCTTCCTCGCCTTCTCCTTCTTTGCAAATGCTTGGGCAGATGATGGCTCGTTCTTAGTCATGACAACTTCATTGTCCTCGAAATCTGGACGGATGGGCAGGTGTTCCTTATCCAACAAATATACACCCGTGCCCATCTTGGAGTTGATGAGCTCCTGAATCTGAGGGGCATATCCACAGCTCCTCTTTTGATCTGCTGCAGTCCTCTTAATTGTTTCCACTATGAGGCTCATCACCTTAAACTTCTGAGGCACATCAAACACATGTAGCAAGTTGATAGCATGGCCTCTGATCATCTTGTGATCTCCAGACTTAGGCAATAAGGTGTGCCTTAGTATCCAATTGATCGTCGGGAGCCCTGACAGAGGGTAATGCACAGAGCCAAACTTGAAGGTGTCAAGAGCTTCATTGGGAATTTCCTTGTACATATTGGACATGGAGTTATGGTCCATCTTCTTCTTGGCATAGATATCCAAGTCCTCATCTTGCTCCTCTGGGGCATTAATGATCTGTGCCCACTCAGCCACTGTAGATTGGTACCTTGTACCCTCAGACATCCATGTGATCCTCCCATCTGGATAAAAGTGTGCCGTGGAGTAGAACTGCATGATAAGTTCCTCGTTCCACTTTGTGAGCTTCTGCCCAACAAAGTCAGCTACTCCACAAGCTATGAAGCTGTCTTGCACTCCAGGATAGTGCTCCTCATTGTCCTTGATGTATGTCCAATCAACCCATCGCATATCACAGACAATGGGCTTCTTATCTAGCAGCACTGTCTCATAAAAATCGTGCTGCTCTTTGGTGTGAAACCTATAGTCCACGGCAGTCCTTCTCCTTGAAGCATATGGGTCTGCTTCTCTCCATTTCCTCAGCCCTGAATCTCTCCTGAGCTTCATGTCCTCAGCCACAGGATGAGCATCGTTGTGGTCTGGGATCTTGGGCTTGAGCTTCCGAAGGACATTCTCTTCCTCATCCTCAGCAACAGTCTCAGGCACTGGGGCCTTGTTGTTCTGAGCTGCAGGAATGCTCCGTGTGTTCCTCTTGAGCTTTGGATTTGGAGCTGGCTTGGCCTTGGAAGCAGCTCCCCCTGATTTTATGGCATCTCCCATTAGCTTGGGTGCCTTGGGCGCTGGTGCAGCTGCCTCTTCTTCTTCTTCCTCTTCCATGATGGAAGCTTTGCCAAGTACTCTAGCCACAGTCTTCTTCACCCTTTCCTTTCTCTTCTTGCCTTCTGCAGCAACTGGCTCTTGGGGAGTGGGCTTCTCAGTTGAGGCTCTTGCCTTTGACATGGGCTGCCTGCCTGCTGGCCTTTTGATTTTCAGCCCTGGCTTTGTGCCTTGAGCTGGCTCAACTCTCTTGGAAGTGGCCTCTTCCTCTGCCACATAGTCCTCATCTTTAGAGTCTGAAGTTTTCTTCTTCCTTTGTCTCATGGCAGCCTTTGGCAAATTGCTAGGAGTGCTCCTGCTGCCTTCATCAGATGAACTGGAGGGACTAGTGCCCTCACTCATCACCACTTGCTGCTCTGACAGATTCTGGCTATCACTTGGTCTGACATGCTGCAAACTGACTGCTGACCCTGTGAATAGATTATAGAGGAGATAGAATGGATGAGCATCACAAAATGCAGAGATTTTTGCAAAAAGAATGATCCAAAAACTTAGTTTTAGTTTCCCACTGAAATCATCTCGGATCTACCGATTTTCAAACTCGGTGATACCGAAGTAGTTTTGGAACCTAAACTAGTGAACTCGGTAGGAACGAGTCACAGTTCGGTGGCACCGAGACTGCTAGGGTTTCACTGAGTTCAAAAATCGGTCACACCGATAAGTAATTCTCGGTCAGACCGAGTCTCACTTGTGCAATGGCATAAGCCAAATCGGTGGGACCGAGTTTTTCAACTCGGTGGGTCCGAGATAGTTTCGGCGGAAACCTAAACCTAGAATTTTCGAATCAAACCTAATCTATGAGCGTTTTGACTGGATAGAAGTTTATCAAACGTGGCTAGAAACAATATGATCACAATGTGCTAGGAATCAGATTGAGGAATAGCACAAAGATCAAGTCCATACCCTAGTTCGGCGGGGACTTGCTACGGCGGCAACGGCGGGGCAGAATTCCCGTTGACGGAGATGGAGACCAGCGACTGGAGGCTGCTGGCGGTGAGAAGACGATCCGGAGACCTCAAGGGCAGAGCAGGCTATCGCGCGGGCGAAGGGGTTCGGAGAAATTTCCAAATTTTGCCCGTGACTATATAGCCCGACCCTATCGGTGTGACCGAGTGGAACAACTCGGTGGCACCGAGATTTATAACTGCGTGCAGTTATTGAAACTCGATGTGACCGAAAGGTTCAAATCGGTTGCACCGAGATCGAAAACCTAGATCAACTTAATGATCTCGGTAGGACCGAAAGTGGAGTATCGGTCAGACCGAGAATCATAAAGAGGTTTTGGAAGTTTAAGTCTATGATGAATCGGGGACTCCGAGCGCTCCTCACACAGAGTGGTTCGAATCTGACTTGATCAAATTTTGTGATGCAGCATGAATAGAGTTTGAGACGAGAAAAGCATAGATAGCTAGAGGAGGTTCTTAGGCATTCTTGTCCATCCACTTGGCAAAAAGAAATAAAGCCGAACAATCAAAAA
Source organism: Triticum dicoccoides (assembly GCF_002162155.2). NCBI lineage: Eukaryota > Viridiplantae > Streptophyta > Magnoliopsida > Poales > Poaceae > Triticum > Triticum dicoccoides. Next base: position 782,185,438 of record NC_041382.1, read on the forward strand.
CAACAAGTGGATGTCCTCGAATGAGTAAAATATGCGACCAGCATGCTCACACAATAAGATGGCAAATGAAATATGTGGCAAGGCATGCACAACCAATTCTAGCATCTATCAAGCAATTTGCGATGACTAGGTCATCTATATATGAGTACATTGACTTAGGAGTCAAGTGAGAACACTTGATCATAGGTCATACTCATCGTTTAAGCTCAAGTGGGGTTACCACTTTTACATAAAGCATTGATTTGTTCACATCTTTAGAGTTGCTTTAGCTCAAGTCTTAGAGTAAAGCTCCCCCTAGATGTGATATCCCCCCTAAGAGGGATGAACTAACCTTGGGTTTTGTCGATGATGATTTCATGTAGATATTGAAGATGTGGATGCTCAATGTTGATGTAGATCTCTTGGAGCTATCCATATGAGTGAATTGCACTTTCAATACCTACATGGGTTAGTCCCACAAGGAACAAGCAAGGATATCCATAGACATAGAGTGATGCACACAAGGATGATGTCCATGAAAACTTTTAGGTTACCTTGTCCCTTGTCTTACCGACAAGAGGGTTTGTGACTCCTTGAACTAGTGCAAGATGTGGAAGTTGATTGCACTTGTTCTTGCCAAAATGATAAGAGTGAAATACGTTTGCGGAGTCACCCTCAAGAACTCTCTAGTTCTTCTTCTTTTGGATCCACATCATCTTGATGGGAATCCTTGGAGTTGTAGTCGTACTTGATGAAGTGGAACTTGAAGTAGTCTTGGGAATCCACTTGACTAAGGTCTTAGGAGCTTCTTCAAATGCATCAATTTCCTCTTGAAGCTTGTCCTTGCCTTTTTGCTCGTAGTCTTGTGGTGGAAGATCATCTTGAGCTTGTGTCCCCTTGAAAGAAGTATACTTCTCTTGTTGAGGGACAAACTTTGTCTTGGGGTATTGATCTTCTTCCCATTCAACTCCATTGGCATTGAACTTTTGTTCAAAACCAACACCTTGATTCTTCCGGTGCATTCCTTGCTTGCACACAATTTCCTCGAATTGCTTACTCCCGGCAAGGCTTTTGTACACTCCTTTCTCTATAATTACCTTCAATAAGCTATTTTCCTGCTCAAGTGTAACTTGGCTAAGAGAATCATTAGTGGAATCAAGAGAACTACTAGAAGCAACAATATTGGATTTAGCATGATCATTGTTACTACTAGAGGAAGAATCTTTCTTGTTACTAGACTTGACTTGAGGCATGTAAGTGGATAAGAGTAAACGCTTGGCAATGTAAGAAGAACTTTTCTTGCGGAGATCATCATTGATTGCCTTTAAGAACTCATGCTCTTGCTCAAGATTGAGCTTTTCAAAGCGTAGTTTCTCATGAGCTCTTAAAAGTTCTCGATGATCTTCGAAGATAGTGTCATGAGCTAACTTAAGAGTTTTTAGTTCTTTAGTTAGAGCCTCAATCTTCTCCTTATCATTGTCATTCGTTTTATCTTGATTAGCATGATTAATTGGTCTTTCATCATAGTATTCATCACTAGAGTTGTCACCAAGCAAATCATCACCTAACAAGTCATCTTCATCACTATTGAAATCAACATACTCGAGGTGTGTTACCTTAGGACCTTTGGCCATGAAGCATCTTCCAATTTCTTCATTTCGTGAGTCAAATATGTCGTAGGAGTTGGTTGACACAAGTGCTAGACCGGCAACACCTTCATCTTGAGTATCTTCAGAGTCGGAGTGATAACTTCTCTCGGAGTGGCTGTCGGAGTCGGAGCCGGATACCCATTCACCAACATGAGCTTGATGTCTTCGTCTTGTGTAGCTCCTTGATGATTTTTCCTTCCTTTCCGAATCCTTGCTTCTCCGTGAGTATCTTCGTTCATAATGATCATCTCTACTCCTTCTTTCCCTTGGTGGTGATCCTTTGCTTCTTCTTTTTGGAGAATCTTCTCTTCTCTTGTAGGGAGCCGTACACTCATTCAAATAGTGTCCGGGTCTTCCACAATTGTAACAGTTTCGCTCTCGACTAGAAGATCTTTTGTCATTGTAGGACCTTGACTTGGAGCTTCTATCTTTGCTTCTAATCTTGTAGAACTTGTTGAAGTTCTTCACCATTAAGCTCAATTCTTCATTGAAGTCGTGTTTCTCACTTGATGATGTAGGGGCTTCACATGAGGCTTTATAGGCACCACTTGATTTGTTGTGAAGTTCCTCTTTATCCTTAAGTGACATCTCATGAGCAACAATTCTTCCAATCACCTCCGTTGGCTTGAGATATTTGTAATTGGGCATCATTTGGATCAATGTGCACATGGTATCATATTTTCCATCCAAGGCTCTTAGGATCTTCTTGATGATGAATCTATCGGTCATCTGTTCACTTCCTAAGCCGGCAATCTCATTTGTGATGACAGCATGCCTAGAGTACATTTCAGCGACACCTTCACCATCCTCCATCTTGAACTTGTCAAGCTGGCTTTGAAGCACATCCAACTTGGATTCCTTGACGGAGTCGGTACCTTCATGCATATCAATCAAAGTGTCCCAAATTTCCTTTGCATTCTCAAGGCGGCTGATTTTTTTGAATTCTTCGGGGCACAATCCGTTGAAGAGAATATCGCAAGCTTGAGCATTGTATTGCAACATCTTCAACTCATCCGCGGTAGCTTCACGGTTTGGTTCTCTCCCATCAAAGAAGTCACCTTGCAAACCAACACACACAATAGCCCAAACGGCGGGGTTATGTCCAAGAATATGCATTTTCATTTTATGCTTCCAACTAGCAAAATTAATACCATCAAAGTAAGGACCTCTACGGTGATAATTTCCCTCGCTAGACGCCATACTCTCCTAGGTTGTGAAACCAAGGCTATGACCACCAAAAGCTATGGAGATCAAAGCAAATGGAGACCAAAGCTCTGATACCACTTGTAGGATCGAAAGTATGTCTAGAGGGGGGTGATTAGACTACTTGACCAAATAAAAACTTAACCTTTTCCCAATTTTAGTTCTTGGCAGATTTTAGCTAATTTAGGACAAGTCAAGCAATCATCACATAATTCAAGCAAGCATGCAAAGAGTATATAGGCAGCGGAAAGTAAAGCATGCAACTTGCAAGAATGTAAAGGGAAGGGTTTGGAGATTTCAAACGCAATTGGAGACACGGATGTTTTTCCCGTGGTTCGGGTAGGTGGTGCTATCCTACATCCACGTTGATGGAGACTTCAACCCACGAAGGGTAACGGTTGCGTGAGTCCACACAGGGCTCCACCCAAGGGTAACGGTTGCGCGAGTCCACACAGGGCTCCACCCACGAAGGGTCCACGAAGAAGCAACCACCCACAAAGGGTCCATGAAGAAGCAACCTTGTCTATCCCACCATGGCCATCGCCCACACAGGACTTGCCTCACTAGCGGTAGATCTTCACGAAGTAGGCGATCTCCTTGCCCTTACAATCTCCTTGGTTCAACTCCACAATCTTGTCGGAGGCTCCCAAGTGACACCTAGCCAATCTAGGAGACACCACTCTCCAAGAAGTAACAAATGGTGTGTAGGTAATGAACTCCTTGCTCTTGTGCTTCAAACGATAGTCTCCCCAACACTCAACTCTCTCTCATAGGATTTGGATTTCGTGGAAAGAAGATTTGAGTGCAAAGCAACTTGGGAAGGCTAGAGATCAAGATTCATATGGTAGGAATGGAATGTCTTGGTCTCAACACATGAGTAGGTGGTTCTCTCTCAGAACATATGAGTAGGAATGGTGTGTGTGTTCTGATGGCTCTCTCCTCGAATGAGAAGAAGGTGGAGGGGTATATATAGCCTCCACACAAAATCCAACCGTTACATAGTTTTCCAATCTCGGTGGGACCGAATTAGAAAACTCGGTCTGACCGAAATAGTAAACCTAGTGACCGTTAGGAATTTCGGTGGGACTGACATGCAACTTGGTAGGACCGATTCGGTTAGGGTTTGGGCATAACGTAATCTCGGTGAGACCGATTACACAAACTTGGTGAGACCGAATTTGGTAATTAGCTAACCAGAGAGTTGGTCAGGCAAACTCGGTGGGACCGATTTGCTCTTTCGGTGAGACAGAGTGGAACTCGGTGAGACCGAAAAGTTACAAAGGGGAAACACCGAGTTTACATTGCAATCTCGGTGGGACCGATTCGCTCTTTCGGTGGGACCGAAAAGTTACGAAAGGGAAACAGAGAGTTTGCAACACCATCTCGGTGAGACCGAGATCCTTATAGGTAGGACCGAATTGCTAGGGTTTGGCAGTGGCTAATGACAAGTGAAACTCAGTGGCGCCGGATAGGAAGAATCGGTAGGACCGAGTTTGGCTTAGGGTTTAGGTCATATGTGGATATGGGAAAGTAGTTGAGGGTTTTGGAGCATATCACTAAGAACATGAAGCAAGAGGCTCATTAAGCAACACCTCGTCCCTCCTTAATAGTATTGGCTTTTCCTAAAGACTCAATGTGATCTTGGATCACTAAAATATAAAATGAAGAGTCTTGAGCTTTTGAGCTTGAGCCAATCCTTTGTCCTTAGCATTTTGAGGGTTCCACTTTCACATCCATGCCATGCCAATCATTGAGCTTTCCTGAAATAATCATCTTCGAATAGCATTAGCTCAATGAGCTATATGTTGTTATGAATTACCAAAACCACCTAGGGATAGTTGCACTTTCAAATTACCATGATAGTTTATGGGTTAGGCATTAAAGACAACCACATTCACTTTAAATAGGGCACCACGTAATTCCAATGAGATGACACCGTATGAACTATGGTTTAGAGAAACCTAAGCTGTCATTTCTTAAAAGTTTGGGGCTGCGATGCTTATGTGAAAAAGTTTCACGGTGATAAGCTCGAACCCAAAGCGGATAAATGCATCTTTATAGGACACCCAAAAACAGTTGGGTATACCTCCTGTCTCAGATCCGAAAGCAATAAGGGATTGTTTCTAGAATCGGGTCCTTTCTCGAGGAAAAGTTTCTCTCGTAAGAATTGAGTGGGAGGATGGTGGAGACTTGATGAGGTTATTGAACCGTCTCTTCAACTAGTGTGTGGTAGGGCACAGGAGTTGTTCCTGTGGCACCTACACAAATTGAAGTGGAAGCTTATGATAGTGATCATGAAACTTCAGATCAAGTCACTACCAAACCTCGTGGGATGACAAGGATGCGTACTACTTCAGAGTGGTACGTAATCCTGTCTTGGAAGTCATGTTGCTAGACAACAATGAACCTACGAGCTATGGAGAAGCGATGGTGGGCCCGGATTCCGATAAATGGCTCGAGGCTATAAAATCCGAGAGAGGATCCATGTATGAAAACAAAGTGTAGACTTTGGCAGAACGGCTCGATGGTCGTAAGGCTATTGAGTATAGATGGATTTTAAAAGGAAGACGGACAATGATGGTAGGTATCACCATTAAGAAAGCTCGACTTGTCATTAAGATGTTTTCCGACAAGTTCAAGGAGTTGATTACAATGAGACTTTCTCACTCGTAGCGATGCTAAGAGTCTGTTGGAATTATATTAGCGATTACTGCATTATTTATGAAATCTTGCAGATAGGATGTCAAAACATTGTTTCCTCGACGATTTTCTTGAGGAAAGGTTGTATGTGATACAACCGGAGGGTTTTGTCAATCCTGAAAGATGCTAATAAGTATGCAGAGCTCCAGCAATCCTTCTAAGGACTGGAGTAAGCATCTCGGAGTTGGAATGTATTCTTTGATGAGATGATCAAAGTTTTTGGGTGTATGCAAAGTTTATGAGAAACTTGTATTTCCAAAGAAGTGAGTGGGAGCACTATAGAATTTCTGATGAATATATGTTGTTGACATATTGTTGATCAGAAATGACGTAGAATTTCTGGAAAGCATATAGGGTTATTTGGAAAGTGTTTTCAATGGAAAGCCTGGATTAAGCTATTTCAACATTTGAGCATCAAGATCTATAAGGATAGATCAAAACGCTTAATGGTACTTTCAAATGAGCACATTCCTTGACATGATCTTGAAGGTGTTCAAGATGGATCAGTCAAAGAAGGGAGTTCTTGCCTGAGTTGTAAGGTATGAAGTTAAGACTTAAAGCTCGACCACGGCAGAATAGAGAGAAAGGACGAAGGTCGTCCCCTATGCTTAAGACATAGGCTCTACAGTATGCTATGCTGTGTACCGCACCTGAAGTGTGCCTTGCCATGAGTCAGTCAAGGGGTACAAGAGTGATCCAAGAATGAATCACAGGACAGCGGTCAAAGTTATCCTTAGTAACTAGTGGACTAAGGAATTTTCTCGATTATGGAGGTGGTAAAAGAGTTCGTCGTAAAGGGTTACGCCGATGCAAACTTTGACACTAATCCAGATTATTCTGAGTAGTAAACTGGATTCGTATAGTAGAACAGTTATTTGGAATAGCTCCAAATGTAGCGTAGTAGTTGCATCTACAAGATGACATAGAAATTTGCGAAGTACATACGGATCTGAAAGATTCAGACCCCTTGACTATAAGATCTCTCACAAGCATAACATGATCAAACCCAGAACTCATCGAGTGTTAATCACATGGTAATGTGAACTAGATTATTGACTCTAGTAAACTCTTTGCGTGTTAGTCACATGGGGATGTGACCTTGAGTGTTAGTCACATAGCGATGTGAACTGGATTATTGACTCTAGTGCAAGTGGGAGACTGTTGGAAATATGCCCTAGAGGCAATAATAAATTGATTATTATTATATTTCCTTGTTCATGATAATCGTTTATTATCCATGCTAGAATTGTATTGATAGGAAACTCAGATACATGTGTGGATACATAGACAACACCATGTCCCTAGTAAGCCTCTAGTTGACTAGTTCGTTGATCAATAGATGGTTACGGTTTCCTGACCATGGACATTGGATGTCGTTGATAACGGGATCACATCATTAGGAGAATGATGTGATGGACAAGACCCAATCCTAAGCATAGCACTAGATCGTGTAGTTCGTATGCTAAAGCTTTTCTAATGTCAAGTATCATTTCCTTAGACCATGAGATTGTGCAACTCCTGGATACCGTAGGAGTGCTTTGGGTGTGCCAAACGTGACAACGTAATTGGGTGGCTATAAAGGTACACTACGGGTATCTCCGAAAGTGTCTGTTGGGTTGGCACGAATCGAGACTGGGATTTGTCACTCCGTGTAAACGGAGAGGTATCTCTGGGCCCACTCGGTAGGACATCATCATAATGTGCACAATGTGATCAAGGAGTTGATCACGGGATGATGTGTTACGGAACGAGTAAAGAGACTTGCCGGTAACGAGATTGAACAAGGTATCGGGATACCGACGATCGAATCTCGGGCAAGTATCGTACCGCTAGACAAAGGGAATTGTATACGAGATTGATTAAGTCCTTGACATCGTGGTTCATCCAATGAGATCATCGTGGAACATGTGGGAGCCAACATGGGTATCCAGATACCGCTGTTGGTTATTGACCGAAGAGTCATCTTGGTCATGTCTGCATGTCTCCCGAACCCGTAGGGTCTACACACTTAAGGTTCGGTGACGCTAGGGTTATAGAGATATTAGTATGCGGTAACCCGAAAGTTGTTCGGATTCCCGGATGAGATCCGGACGTCACGAGGAGTTCCAGAATGGTCCGGAGGTAAAGAATTATATATAGGAAGTGCTATTTCGGGCATCGGGACAAGTTTCGGGGTCACCGGTATTGTACCGGGACCATCGGAAGGGTCCCGGGGGTCCACCGGGTGGGGCCACCTGCCCAGGGGGGCCACATGGGCTGTAGGGGGTGCGCCTTGGCCTATATGGGCCAAGGGCACCAGCCCCAAGAGGCCCATGCACCAAGAGAAGAGGGAAAGGAAGAGTCCTAAAGGGGGAAGGCACCTCCGAGGTGCCTTGGGGAGGAGGGACTCCCCCTTGGCCGCACCCTTCCTTGGAGGAAGGGGCAAGGCTGCGCCCTCCCCCTCTCCCTTGGCCCTATATATAGTGGGGGAAGGGAGGGCAACCATACCCCGAGCCCTGGCGCCTCCCTCTCCCTCCCATGACACATCTCCCTCCTCCCGCAGCGCTTGGCGAAGCCCTGTTGGAATCCCGCTACTTCCACCACCACGCCGTCGTGCTGCTGGATCTCCATCAACCTCTCCTTCCCCCTTGCTGGATCAAGAAGGAGGAGACGTCGCTGCTCCGTACGTGTGTTGAACGCGGAGGTGCCGTCCGTTCGGCGCTAGGATCATCGGTGATTTGGATCACGACGAGTACGACTCCATCAACCCCGTTCTCTTGAACGCTTCCGCGCGCGATCTACAAGGGTATGTAGATCCACTCCTCCCTCGTTGCTAGATGACTCCATAGATTGATCTTGGTGACACGTAGGAAATTTTTTGAATTATTGCTACGTTCCCCAACACACCTCCCCAGTCATGGTGGTCGGGGACTTCAACCTCATTAGATGGGCTTCTGATAAAAGCTCGCCTAATGTTGATCGGGTCTGCATGCGTCTATTTAACAACTGCATTGCGGACCTTGCGCTCCGAGAGATAGCCCGCATAGGGGCTAGGTTCACGTGGACGAATAAGCAGGCGGACCCATCCGGAGTGTTTTGGATCGGGTATTTGTGTCGGCTCAGTGGGAAGTGATGTTCCCATTGTGTTCTCTCAAGGCGGTCACTCGGATTGGCTTCGACCATACCCCCCTGCTTTTCTCGTCGGGCGATGTGTCTCCCCTAGGACCCGCCGTTTCCGCTTTGAGACTTTTTGGCTGGAGCAGCCGGGCTTCTTTGAGTTGGTGCGCGACCGCTGGCTAGAGGCGGTCGCGTCCCCATCCCGTGTGTTTTGTGCTGTGGATGTGTGGCATCACTATGATAAATTGTCTCGTCAGGCCATGAAGGGCTGGGGGGCGAACCTTGGTGCTGAGCTGCGATCCCGTAAGGGGGCCCTGCTGGATCAGATTAAGGTTTTGGATGACCTTGCTGGTAGGCAGGGCCTGTCTCCTGACGACTGGCTTAGGAGATACGGCCTCGAGGCCTTGCTCATGGACATCTACAAGAGCGAGGAGCTCTTCTGGCAGCGGCGTGGGGGCTTGAACTGGCTCCTTAAGGGGGGTGCGAACACTGCCTATTTTCAGGCGATTGCTAATGGCCGCAGGCGAAAGTGTGCTATCCCTTTTCTCTGGGATGGGGATGTCCTTCTAGAAAGCCCAGAGGACATATCCACCCATATTTGCTCCTTTTATAAGGAGTTGTTCTCGGCTGAGCCGCGTGGAGGCGTATCCCTCTGCGCTGACTTCTGGCCGCCTGCAGAGCAGGTGTCCAATGCGGAGAATGCGGAGCTTACTCTCCCTTTCTCTCCTGAGGAGGTGGGACGGGCGATTGCTTCTATGAAAGCCTGCTCGGCCCCGGGGCCGGATGCCCTTCCGGTAGTCTTCTTTCAGAAATTCTGGGAGATCTTGTGCCCGATCATTATGCCCATGTTCCACGAGTTTTATATTGGAACCTTGGACATGGCTAGGATTAACTACGGTGTCATATCCCTGATCCCCAAAGTAGTTGGGGCGACAGATATCCACCAATTCCGACCGATCATGGTGATCAACGTGTTGGAGCAAATCTTTGCAAAGGTTTGTGCCACTCGTTTATCACCGGTGGCGGAAAGGATTGCTCACCCCCTTCAGTCCGCCTTCCTGAAGGGCCGGCGGATCCATGATGTAATTCTTGCCCTTCACGAGATCGTTCACGAGGTGGCGTCGAAGGGGCTCAAGGGGGTTTTCCTCAAATTGGACTTCCACAAGGCGTATGATCGTCTGGATTGGTCCTTTTTGAGGTTGGTGATGGAGCGACGAGGCTTCGACGTGAGGTGGTGTTCCTGGATCATGCAACTGGTTAGATCTGGGAACACTGCGATCAACATTAATGGTGAGGTGGGACCCTTTTTCCAGGCGTCCAGAGGAGTAAAGCAAGGGGACCCTGCTTCTCCCTTGCTTTTCAATCTCGCATTTGATGCCCTTGCAGGCATCTTAGATAAGGCCAAGTTGGCCGGCCACCTTAAGGGTGTTGTTAGCCACCTCATCCCGGATGGGGGGGTTACTCACCTGCAGTATGCGGATGACACCATGATTATGGTGGAAGGCTCGGACTCTGACATTGTTAATCTTAAGTTCCTTTTTGCTCTGCTTTGAGGAAATGTCTGGACTTAAGATTAACTTTGATAAGAGCGAGGTGGTGGTACTTGGCTATTCTGAGGCTGAGCAGCTTCGGATCGCAGATAATCTCAACTGTAGGTTGGCGTCATTCCCCATATCTTACTTGGGGATGCCCCTGGCCGAGTCCAGTATTACAGTGAGTGGGTACGATCCGCTAGTGGGGCGAGTAGCGTCCCGTGCGGAGCCCTGGTGCGGTAGATTCACCTCTAAGGGCAGCAAAACTATCCTCATTAGCTCTAACCTTGCCAGCCTCCCCATGTATATGATGGGGATGTACATCTTACCTGAAGGTGTACATAGCTCCTTTGACAAGGAGCTGGCTAGGTTCTTTTGGCAGGCAGGGGACGGTCGGCCCAAGTACCACATGGTCAAGTGGACTGACATCTGTATGCCTAAGGACCGAGGTGGGTTGGGCATACCCGCATCCCGCCGGATGAACGTGGCGCTCATGCTACGTTGGGTTTGGCGGATCTTGCGGGGAGATGGGGGGCTGTGGTTGCATCTGGTTGAGGCCAAATACTTGCAGGGCCAGCCCCTCTTGGCGTGTTCTCAGTCGGCTGGTTCTCAATTCTGGAAATTTATTCAGGCCATCAAGGAAGAGATTAGGTTGGGTGTGCGCTTCTCGGTTGGCAATGGGTCTGGGACCCAATTTTGGTTGGACCCCTGGCTTCAGGGCGAGCTTCTCCGCCTGCGGTTCCCGCGTCTCTTTGCGATTTGTGCGGACCCGGGCATTCTAGTCTCTGAGGCGGCTCTGGAGGACGGATGGAACATTGCATTCCGCCGCTCCTTCAGACCTGCTGAGGTCAGGGAATGGGCAGACCTGAGGGAAGTAGTCCCTCTTCCTCTGTCCCTGGACCTTGATTCGGTGTCGTGGAGCCTTTCGCCTTCGGGTGATTTCTCCGTTAGTTCGACTTATCAGGCATTATGTAGGCTGCCGGTTCTATCGTGGCTATCCCCATTGTGGAAGGCACCGCTACCTTTGAAGATCAAGATTTTTGTTTGGCAGCTTCTTCGAGATCGTCTCCCTTCAGGGACCGAGGTGTTGAAGCGCCATGGTCCGGGTAATGGATTGTGCCCTTTGTGCCATGTCCCGGAAACGGGAACGCACATTCTTTTCTCGTGCATAGCAGCGCAGGCACTTTGGTGCTTTGTTCGTGAGGCTCTTGGGCCGAAGTGGGAGGCCACTGACCTTGCAGGGTTTCTGCAGGTTAGGGCCACCCAGGTTGGCCGTAAGCGCCGACTGTTCGGGCTTATCTTCGCGGCTATGATGTGGACTCTCTGGACTACCCACAATAAGATGGTGGTTGAGCGGGTGTTCCCGCGACGTGCTTCTGACTCGTTCTTCAAATTTCTTGCCTTCCTGCAGCACTGGCATCCGCTCGCTAGGCCGAGGGATCGTGATCGTCTTCAGCTTCTCTTGGACGCCCTGGTGTCTTCTGCGTGCCGGCTCTCCGACCGCTCGTCTGCTACTTAGCTTGCCCCTGGAGGCCTTTGTTTTTTCCTTTCTTTTGGGCTTCTTTATGCTGTGGCCCCAGCGTTTTCTCCTTTCTTGCTGACTGTACCTGAGATGTGGCTGTATGGACTTATGCTTTATCTATAAAGCGGGGCGAAAGCCTATTTCGGAGAGAGAGTATGGAACGCTGTGCGTTGTTGTTTACAGAAGTTGCATGCAAAAGTTGAGAGAGAGAACTGCTGCATGCAAAGCTTTTTTGGGGAGATTTTTTAGGAGGGTATCTAGAGAACAGTTGCATGACACGCTGCCTGCATAGCTATGACGAGTCTTTTCAGGAATTTTTGTCGAAAAGGATCACCTGCATGAATGAATTGCCAAAAAAGACCATCTGCGAAATAATTTGACAAAAAGGACCCCCTCAGCCATGGCGGCAGGCCCGGCAGGCAACACATGGCACCTGCCGCCACGGAGGGAGGCGGCAGCACCTGCCGCCACCGGGTCAGGCGTGGCGGGGCCCGGCCGCCTCCTGGCATGGCGGCGGTACTGTAGCCGCTGGGACCGGCCGCCTCGCCCATGGCGGCAGTACTGTTCCCGCGCTGTAGGTGTGCAATAGAACGACACGACACCGATATAGACCAAGGAAATGACCAGCGATCGATATTACCGAGCCTAATCTAAGCCACGCACACTCACATGCATGCATTAATTATTACTTTGGATGTACTGTATTAGTCATGCGGATTCCCTAGTCATTTATGAGGACGACCTAGCTAAGAAAACACTACCACTATTTGGATCACCAGCTAGCTCTCTCTTTCGCGTCGACGGCAGGGACAGCAGCTAGTTTGCTTAGCAGAGTATTGATCTACAGTATTTGTATAGATTTTTAATCGGGGCCGACGAACGGATCTACGCCGTAACAGCGACACAGCAAGGCGCCGGGAAATAAAGCATCCACCGCGCGTGGTTCCTATAGCCAGGATTGCAGCCAAGTGTCTAGATTAACAGAATTGAGAGTTAGTGCCAGGAGCGTGGGAACAGTATTGCCGCCATGCGGCGAGGCGGCCGGTCCCAGCAGCTACAGTACTGCCGCCATGCCAGGAGGCGGCCGGGCCCCGCCACGCCAGCCCGTTCCGTCGCTCGGCCAGAATTCCGTTGCAGGCAGCCTGCCGCCTGGCCCGATGGCGGCAGGTGCCACGTGTCGCCTGTCAGGCCTGCCGCCACGGCTAAGGGGTCTTTTTTGTCAAATTCATCTGCAGGTGGTTCTTTTTGGCAATTCGTTCGCGCAGGTGGTCCTTTTTGACAAAAAATCATCTTTTCAGCACTAGGCTGTTCCTGCTGCCCCACGAGACGGCTACTGTCCATCATAGCGACATAGCCTACTACTCCCTAATAGCACCATAATTAGAACGGTCAAATGGACTGGTAAGCATGCACACACTCGAGCTGCTCTGCGGGTTGACACAAGACCGCACGAATCTCATCGATGTCAGACGGATAGATAACAGGGTGCCCTGACCCCCAGGAGCTACCACACCTTTTCGACTTCAAGTATTTTGTGCCGTGGATCCAATCAGAAGGAATTTCATCGCTCTGCTCATGATAGTTGGTCGAGTTCCCTTTTCCTTTTTTGTTGAGTTTTGCCTCTCCACCTTTCCTTGTCTCCATTCCGACTTATTCGCTTCTTTGCGCAAGCACTTGGTTCGCCAGCTTCCTGAATCGGCATCATCATGAGAGAACGGTGGAGACTTTCCTCACCTATTTGGTCTTATTCCCTCTGCTCAAACCGTGAGTCATTCATGCAACGTACAAGTACTAATAGCGTGATATGATTGCGGATCTGCCAGGAGATCATTCTTTCGATTCTATCTCCTCGCTTTAGGTCTTCCTTCTTAATAAAGGGGTTATGACACTCTGAGTCCATCAGTGTTGAAGGAATGGACAGAGACAAGCAAAGACAAAGTACTGATTTGACTACCGATAGAGAACAGAGCTAGAGACAAGATGCCTAGGAACCAATGCATAGGGGGTAAAGCACAACACCTAGGAATAGGAACCAACAACACAACAAAATTATAAGAAATTACCCAGCAAGAAAACTCTTGTCCCTTTTCCTTTCTCAAAAGAAAAATGATGCATGGAATAAAATCCACACTACCAATTCTGAATTTTTGGATGAAAGATTATTATTATTGTTATCACCTTTCATGCTAGCTTCCCCTTCGCTCGAAGCCTGCAATCCTCGACGGTGATGGCATCTTCTTTCTTCTTTGGGAGGAGAGTGATGGATGCCTGGGTTACCCTTCAAATATAAGAGCCATTGCTAGGACAGAACTTTTAATGCCATTTTTCCTATTTTTTAAACTCAAATTGATAAATCCACATGGCGAGTAGGAATAGTTTTGAGTTTCTGGTCAGTTTTCTTTTGAGAATCAAACCTCTAATTGGTTTTTTGCTTAAAAAAACTGCAAAAAAAGCTTTCATGGTTTTGAAAAAAGTTCACAAAAATGTAAGTAGTTCACAAATTTCTTTAAAAAGTGAATGGTTTTGAAAAAAGTTCACTAATTTTTAAAAAGTATGTGCATGTGAAAAACGTTAATCGATATTGAAAAATTCATGAATTGAAAGACTTCCCAGTTTTCAAAAACAAAAGTTCACAAATTTCATAAAAGTTCATGACTTTGAAAAGTTCACAACAAAAAATTCACAAAAATGAAAAAAGTTCACGAATCTGAAAAAAGAAATTCACAAAGATGAGAAAAATCATAATTCAAAAAAAAGTTCTGGAATTTGAGAGAAGTTCACGGAGTTGAAAAAATGTACAAAAAATTGGAAACAAATCACAGCTTAAAAATGAAAAAAGAAAGAATAATAAATCTAAAACCAAAAGCTAAAGATAAATAAAAATATAACCAAAAAGAAAGGAAAAACTTGAGAAAATAAAATAAAAATGATAAAATCGGCAATAACCCATGCGAGGGAATACCATAAGAAAACCACCCAGAAAAACGCAGTGCGTGCGCCGGCTAGCAATTTGTGTTGTAACCGGTGCTTAAGGCACATAATAGGAACTGAGTTCCATCCAATGGGGTTCATCTGGCCGATATGATACGAATGGCCACTGTATAGACCGGCCCATCATTGCTAGAAAGAAGAAAAAAGCTGATCCAAGAAGAGATTCTCCCCTATTTCTGTTTATCATTTTCACTGGCAACTTCCTGGCTGAAATGGAATCCATTTTGTCCAGCGGACGACCAATGGCGGGGCCTTGTAAACCCTTTCCTTCGTTGTCTAGTTGGACCACCCTTCGACTCAAAATAATACTGTAGTTGGATCGCCTTGCATATAAGGAATCTGATCCTCGATGATGATGTATCCATAATTGAGAATCACAGAGTGGAGCCTGCCATTTGTTGAAACCCTAATGGTTTGTACGTGGGTTTTCCCGTTCTAGCCTACTCGGTAATTTCGGATCCATCCATCTTAGAAGCCCTAGCATCCCTTGAAACTCTTACTCTAGCAGTGGGCTGCAAATCCAAAGGTGTTTGACTACTTCCGGTTGATTGGAGGTTGTCAATGCAATTGACAATGGAACCCGTTCTAGCTACTACATCGTCCTGATGAAGATCAACCATCGTACGAGAGACTTCATTGAAGCTCGCTTCTACATGAAGGACAACTGTCAAACACTCTTGCTCATGATCTAGCTCGAAATTGCATTAATGTTATTAATCGACGCCATCTCTAGCTCCAAACTCCCTTGCCATTGCTATTGTACCCAATGTGATTGAGCAATAAAGCGTTACACTATCCCTAAAAAGTTGACTTTATGTACAAAAAAATTGACCGCTCGTTGTGTACAGTACAGTACAGTACATGTATGTATGTGTTAACTTGCTCGCGGGGAAAGCCGTCATCCACTATGTATTCAATTCATCTAAAAAACATTCTTTTTGAAAACTTAAGAAAAGCATTTAAAATACTATTCATTAATTCAGAATTTAACATGCATGCACTTAGAAACCTTTTTGACAACTGTAAAAAAACATTGTTTTGTTTTAATATTTATGCATTTAAAAAAATGAATATTTTTTTCAAAAGTTCAATATTTTGAAAAAGAGGTTCCTAGTTTGAAGATTTCTAATATGCTAAAAAATGACACGAATTTAAAAGATATTCATTAATTCAGAAAAAATACCCAACAATTATTAATATGGTCATGAATTTTACAGAAATATTCTTGAATTTTAAGAATATTCACAAATTAAAAATGGTTGTGTAATTTTTGATGAATTTAGAAAATCAGAAATTAAAAAATGTTTGCTAATTATATGATCATGAAAATTTCAAAAGTTTTCATGACTTTTAAAAATATTTAAATTTTGTAAAAATATTTCCCAATTTACAAAACAGTTCGCAGTTCTAAAAAATAATAAAGAATTTATATAAATCCCAAATTATAACAAAAACCTTGAATCTGAAAAAAGTACACAAATTTGTAAAATATACGAAATTTAAGAGAGAAAAATCATGAACCCTATATACCTAAGAGAGTCATTTCAACCAACTTATTTATCTTAACATGCAAGCATGTCACCTCATCATACAACCATGAATGGAATAAGGTCCACCTCGACATGCAATCCTGCATAGGAAAGAGTCAGCACAACATTCAACCATGCATGGGAAAATGTTTCTCACTCAATTGTTCTACTTATATTCAATAAATACTTTTACAACCATACATAATCAAATATAATAAGTTATATGTAGTTTTAATATGAGCCCAAATTTCATCAACCAATTCCCGCAGCATCGAGTGGGGTATCATCTAGTTTAGAAAATGTTAATGAATTTGAATAATAGAAAGGTAAAAAAAAGAAACAAAAATAAAAAGATAGAAAAGTACTCCCTCCGTCCCATAATATAAGAGCGTGTTCTTATATTATGGGACAGGGGGGGAGTAGAAAAATTGTAAATAAATTTTTTGGCCAAAAAGGGGTGTGTATTTCATACCAAACGTGAATTGTTCCCCGTAATGGGGTGGGGAATAGGATTTTCCAATTTTCCGTAGGCACCATAGTAACCTTTTTCTTCTTTTATCAATTACAAGTTGGTATTTCAATGGGTCTTTTAGCCCAAATGATATGAATACCTAACAGGTTTCAGTTTGCAAAGAAATATAAGAGTTTTTAGATCACTACTTTAGTGTTCTAAACACTTATATTTCTTTGGAGAGGGAGTAAACAGATAAGACGAGGAGACGGGAAAATATGTGTGGACGCCAGGACGGACACGACTCCGCGTGTGCACCTGCCTTGATGCATACAAATCATGTGTATACAAACCACATACATACACAAATACATGTGTGTGGTTGTACGTACCAAACATCAACCATTCACGGAGCTTCGCATGAAGTCGTCACCAAAGCCACTGCGCAAACAAGCCTAGCTGAGAGCCTGAGATGCTCAGGTTTCTTGTGCTGCTAGTCGTCCAAAGATGATTAAGTTTTAGAGCTGGCGCGAGCTCTCACATTTTTCTGGATTTATTTTAGCCTTTTTCAGTGATGTCGTTCCTTAAGTGAAATGATGTTTTCATCGACTACAAGGAGCCTGTGATGACTTTATCAATCTTAATTTTTTTAGCCCAATCTCTTAGTGGTGTTCATAGGGGTAAGCTGTGTGTCCATGTGTTTATAATGGCAAGTGTTCATACAAAGAAAGTACAATGGCAGAAACGAAACGACCATTACATCCTTTATAATGACATGACCAAAACAACACCATGACTCTAAAATCGCCCAAGTAGGCGCCATCCACGCAACACCAAGCAACCAACCACGGCCCAAAGTTCTATAAACTCACACCCTATAGCAACCCGAAAGTGGTACATAGCTCGACTTAAAGACAACCGTCCTTTTATCTCCCTGCGATGGTGGCATCCATATTGGTATGTTCGT
>NC_041382.1:782203129-782222248 GCF_002162155.2 Triticum dicoccoides
GGGGCAGGAGTTTGCACCGAGTTGGTGTTCAACATTTTGGCCGCTTCCCACTTATCCCATGTAGATTCCTAGTTCATCATAGGGATAATATGCACATTTACTCTGTGGTTTTATACATAGGTTCCATGGCCCATTGGGCCCAGAGAGGTTCAGTCATATGGTGTTTTAGGGATTTAACTTACTATCAAAACAAACAATTCATAAACTAGAGACCATCATGATGATCACCATCGTTACCATGGTACAGTTTGACAAATTCATAATTTCCTATTTATTCAATCCAAATTACAATACAACTTTTGATCTCAACCAATACAACCACCTGGTCCACCATAGTTGAACGTATAACCCTTCTTAAATTCGAGAAATAAATCATTTGCATCATAACAATCTTTCCTATCAACTAACTTGACCATCCCAGTGTAACGGGGGTCAAAAGCTTGACCCTTTGAGTTGTATTTCTTAATGTGATTGAAGTAGGCAGATTTCTTCTCATTATAATCAGGGAAGTGTCCACTACCCATTGGTGGACCATGTGCATTCTTTAAGTAATTCACGAATCCAGTCAATGCTTGTATATGTGGTGTTTCAGGGCAAAGCTCCTTTGGAAAATGTCCCAAGAATGATGGTGTTTCTAAATCATGACGGTACACCACCCAATCTCCAGAATTTGGATCCTATAGTCAATGAGGGACCGATGAAATCGATGAACAATAAATTTCATGCACAAGAAGAGTATAAGCAAGTTTTAATTAGCAAAAATCTTGGGTGACATATAGTTTCCCAGAACCTAAAGTTCCATATTTTTTAATATAATACCATAGCACTGAAATCCTTCTTTGTTAATTTTAATTTTGCATTCTTAAATAGTTGCAAGCCGCCCTATTTTTCCTATTCATGTTGCCACTGCCACATTAGCAAGTCATGTATGGTAGTTCTAAGTTTTTTTTGCGCTACTTTCATTGTATAGGTGCAACCATGCCACATTAGAAAGTCATGTGTGATAGGCAAAAGTTATATTTTTCATAGTATTTATTTTTTGAACCCTTGCATCCCTGCCAAATCAGCAAGTCATGCATGTCCCTCATAGTTTGCCATTTTTTGCATAAATGTTTGGGTTGTCACTAATGTTATATGTGTTGGACACTCGAAGAATACATATGTAATTCATGTTTCACATTTTTTTGTTAGAAACAAGGCATTTTGTTAACTGTAATGAAAATGTTATATAACGTCTATTTATGCATTTCGTTCGACAAGATTCCTGCAGCAATGCGCGAGAAATAGTAGAAAATGTATAAGCTTATGTAGTGATCTTGTTGACTAGGAAGAATGTTGCACCTTGTTGAGGCTAAGCCTGATGTAGTGATCTTGTATGCCATAAATTGATGGAGGAGCAATGGCTTGTCCCGGCACTAGCTTAGCTCCACTCGCAGGAACAAATCCTCCGCATTGTAAGTTGTGGCACCCCTTTGATCTCGAGTCCTTCTATGTAATAAAAAAGGGAGCATGCATTATTGTCGATATAAAGAGACTAATACTTGGTCTGATAATGTCTCAAACTATTACAAAATACATCTAGACTATATACGGACAATAATAATATATAAGTTGTTTGAATGACATTGTTTACACTTACGGTCCAATATGTAAAGAAGCGGATATCTCTGTTATGGTACAAAGAGGGCGAAATCTGCACGGAAAACCATATTACAAAATAGTAATTCGTTCAAAAGAATTGGAGGTTACTAGGATAGGTGATATGTTTGTACGTGGAAGCCGGCTTGAATTAAGCTGTAGTGTCCTCGATCTTGAAAATAGATCTGTATGGATGCTCCAGATTCTTGAGAGTTTTCAATATTTGGTGAAGCCCATATACTCATTTCAGCTCGAAGGCCATAGAATTGTCCTGGCATTGTGTGCCACATTGCATACTTGTGACAGAAATTATACCTCAAATTAGTGAATAAATAGAAAAGCTATGGAGCAGGACATAATAAACAAGTGAGGCTTTTTCTTCTTGGCCGTGATACGAGGTTCTCCTACGGTCCTACCGGACATATATAATTGGGATTTTTTTGCATGCTCCTTTGGAGATAATCTAGATTTTCATTGGCCTTGTGGCGTGTATGTCATAATGGATCTAGATTTCTCCACGGGGTGTGGTGTCATTCCTATGCAATTAGACCTTTTCTGGTCATACATGCATTGCTATAAGTCATATGGTTTTGTCGATTGCTCAGGTGCTTGGGTTGAACAAATCTTCTATCCTCCACATAGCAAGGGTAAAACAAAATTTGACTTTCTCTCTATCCCTCTCCCTCTCTCTCTCTATCTATATATACCTCTGTGATAGGTGTGAAGCGTATTGCTAGTAGAGTGTTGGCATGTGAGGATAAGTCTCAAATAGAGTATGGCTTTGTTCCTTTCTTAATCTATTTGTTTTTGGTGTTCTGGTAGCATGTCTTGTTTAGCTCATCACTTTCGTGCCCTATATGTAGGGCTTCAAGCCTAGTTCATTTAGGTGTATGCCTTTTTAGGCTGTCAATTATGTACCACCTTGTCTCTCTGACCACCGACCATAATTAACCTTGATGAACTATGGTTTAGGTGGATCATTAATGAATGTGGATTTCTATTGTTTTGTCTCTATGATTCAAAGATGTGATGCTCATGTTCAAAACTACCTTTGAATTTGCCTTTTATATTTATCGCACACCATCGTGGCATACATTGTGATTTTTATGATGGTCAATGGTCAGAAAGAAATCAACAAACATCTGAAATCTAACACATGAAAAAGTAGATAAAGATATGTCCATAGAGGGGAAAAGAAAGAGTGAGAAAGTGTACATGAGAAATAATATTACTCCCCTCATCCGTGAAATCAGCTCTCCATGGAAACTGAAAACTTTTAGGACTTAAAAGAGTGGTGTTCTGCATTGCAAATGTTAGTGCATGGTTAGTCAACATATATAATTGACATACAAAGTCTCCGAAAGATATAAGTATTATTTTCTACTTGTGGTGTCCTAAAATTTTAGTTGGGAACATATGTAATGTAGAGTCGTTACTAATGATTGCAACCAATAGTAATTGTCAAGATTAACTACTCAGATAGATGCAAGAATTGGATGAATGCATAAACCACTCCACAAAGAATTGCATGTAAAAAATGTAAAGTAAGATGTTTCTTACCTTCTCATTCTTCTGTAGATTTCCATCCATGTCTATTGATTCAACCAAGGTGGGGTAGCAAGGTCTAAACAAAAAACACAGTAAGACTAATATGGGAACATAATCACCACCCATTCATATATAGGAATTGTGTTCCTTTCGATGAAGCATGTAACTATGTGTTTCCTTACTTACTTTTATATCTTTTGGAGAACACAACTTATATAGAGTTGAGCCCCGTTCTTATTTTGGAAAACTTTAAATGGCATCATATTAATGATTCACTCAACATTTAACGAGTAGTCATCTAGTGCAACATTCTTTCTGAATATGGATATAAATCAATTATTCAATCAATGTTCATTTACTATGGACTTGTTTTACATCCAATTAATGATTGCTTGGTACCTATCTATTCATGTGGATATACATCCATTTATACATCAATATTTATCAATAATGGACTGGAGTTACATCCAAAGAATGGATACATGGCTATCTATATTTTTTATATGGAAATACAAGCTATTTAGGCTTCCTATACCGTTCAACCACGGCGCATCCCCAAATGGATTCCTTTCTCCATTACCAACAGTGGTGGTGGTGAGGGAATAGAAAAGATCCATATAATATTCATCACAAGGGTTGCCTGAACCAACCCAAATGTTCGAGAGGTCATGCCATCTGTACCAAGGTCATCTCAACCAGAGAGCTCTACCAAATGTGTCAAGATGCAGCACTTCAAGACCCTGGTTGGACGGCAAACGGTTTCCCAATTTACCATGCACTTATAGCTCATGACCTTATCGGTCCCCAACTAAACGAAGGCACACTCAGTCTTGGTCATGCTCTTGAGGATGGGTGTGGAGGGGGGGGGACTAGAGGCGTTTGCAATTTTGTCCTCAAGGTATTGAAAATCGACCCGCCTAAGCTACCAAACAGATAGTGGGAGGCCCAACTATCCCATTGGGAAGGAGGATCTCATGGCAGGCAGCCCCTCGGAGATGAGATCCAAATCCAAGTGGCTACGCTGAATGGGCACCACCGAGTGGGATTTGTTTACACCCCTTCATCTCACCGAACCCCTATAGTATGCGTGCAAGGTTTTGGATGTCCTGCTAAAATGGTGCCACAAAAAAAGCTGCATCATCTGCATAGTGCAAGCTCTAGAAGATGGTTCTGCGGCCCCTAATATTTGAAGAAGGCCAAGCCTCATGGCCAAGTCGAGTATTTGCTGAAGGTCTAAAGCTGGTCAATGGCAATGACAAAGAGTAGCGGAGAGAGCGGTTCACGCTACCTCAGTCCTCAGCCGTGAGCGATGGGGGACCCGGAACCCCATTGAGGAGGACACTCAAAGAGGAGATGCAGAGAAGGGTTGTGATCCAATCATGAAATGTCCTAGGGAAGCCTTTCCCTTGAAGAATGCCAAGAATGTAGCCCCAACGCACCGAAGCAAACACTTTCGGAGTGTCAAGCTTGAAGAGAAGTTTTGGGGTCCTATTTTTGTGAAGCCAGCGGGCAAGGTTCCTAACATACATTATCATGGATCTTCTCCTCTTAATGAAGGAACTTTGGGTGTTGGAGACGAGGTCGTTCATAAGGGGGAAACGCCAAGTGGCAAGCATCACGGCGATGGTATGGATGAGACTAGTGGGTCTAAACTCGGTGATGTCTTCCGCCCCATCCTTCTTTGGTAAGAGCGCAATATTTGTGGAGTCGGGCCAATGTAAGTTTGCAACGTGTAGGTTGGTAAAATTATGAATCACATTCATCACCTCCACATTAATGATGTTCCAACAACTCTTAAAAAAAGCAGCGGTGAAGCCTTCCCGGTCAGATGCCTTGTCACTCGGCATGCATTTTGTCAATGATGCTCTTGGCCTCCTCGGTGAACGGATCATAGGTGCCCTCTTAGTCGGTGTGCAGTAAATTTAGATCCTCCCAATTAAAATCTTGGGTTCTCGCACGACCTCTACCAATGACATTGGAATAACGATCATGGACAAACGTTTCCTTCTCCAAGCGGCCGATTAGCCAACTGTCGTCGTGCTTTAGCCGACGGGTGTAGTTTTTGCATTGTCTCGCATTGACCCTGAGATGGGAAACTTTAGTGTTGGCGATGCAGGCGCATTGCTTCTTGCGTGCCCTTTCCAAGACAGAAGGCCCGTGACCTTCCTCATGTACTCCCTTCGTCCACGAATAAGTGTACATCTAACTTTTGTTTTAAGTCAAAGATTAAATTTTTTGACAACTTTATAAAAAAGAGTAGTAGTATATGACATCGAATTGATATATTATGGAAGTACATTTCAAAACGAATATATCGATACTAATTTAGTGTTATAAATGCTGCTATGTTTCCCTATAAAGTTGGTCAAAGTTTTAAAACTTTGACTTAGGACAAAACCTAGATGTACATTTATTCACGGACGGAGGGAGTAGGTACTTGTTGGTAGGGAGTCTTCTTTCAGACCTGCTTGCATTGTACTCCTACTTTGTAGCTGTATGATACTGCCAAGTGCCAACACAGGCTGGCCCTTATGGCTTCTTAGGAACACACGTAGCACTATTAGTACATGCTTTGCTTCCACAGGGAAGGGAATCTCTCTGGTGTTAATCAACGAGGATGTCTTAATTTGAGACCTGATCATTGTGCCCTCTACGTGCTCGACGTCATGTCTGTCGGTCCGCTGTCGAGCGGCGATTCCGACGTACGGCCGCCCTTGTCCGGGGCGCCTTGTCTGTTTGACCGTATTGTTGTCGAGAGTAGGATCTGCCCACTAGGCCTAACCAAGCCAAAACGTTTGATCGCGTGCCTGCTTTTTTTTTTTTTGCGGGGTAAGCACTGGCCCATCCTTCAAGGCCACTGTTCTGACGATGGCTACGCTCTTCACGCACAGGCAGCGTCGTGGCCGTGTCTGATCTGACCCATTGCCTCCTCGATATAAGCATGGTAGGTATTTTTGGCCTTGTGTTTTTTGTAGTTTTGGAACTTGGAATGTAGCCCTTGTATCATTGCACTATGTGATCTGATTCCCTCGTTGCAAGGACAAGAGCGGGATGAAAAAATTGTTGTTGATCATCCATGCGTATGCGTGCATGCATGTGCGAGCAGAGCATGTAGAAGTAGAATAGCAGCAGAGTACAGTTTTTTTTAATGAAAAGAATAGCCGCAGAGTACGTAGGATGCGATGCCAGTTGCAAGGGACCTACATGCTTATATATAATGTATACCACAATAACATGAGGAAATTTGAAGAAAAACAGACAATAACACGAGGAGAGTCAGGTGAAGGAATGTGATGTGGATGAGACCGTCTTCTTGGCGACCCGTTCATTGTGCCGCGTACTCGGCGGGTATCTGTCGGACCGTCGTTCAGCCGCGATTCCGACGGCTCTCTTCGGGCGTCGTTCGACCGACCGACCGTGTTGCCGTCGGCGACTCTGATAGCTCTCCGATGTTGCTCTTGATGTTGCTGTTGCAATTGCGGTGAGTGCGTGCACTGCATCCCTCAGCTGAATCTTTACTCAGAGATTGTGCGTGCTCTGACCGGGTGAATCTGGACGTGCTTTTCCATCCAAAGAACAGAGCTCAGACTCTCTCGTGGAATCGTCTCTGATTGGGTATGCAATGTGTACGTTGATTTGGATCTTTGGAGCATCAATTTCCATCTCTATCTGCGAGGGCAAGAGCACTATGCTGATGTGGAACAAGTGTGGATATATTTACACTAAGAAGAAACTTGAAGCCCACCCGGTCGATCATCATTCAGACGTTCACAGCCACTGGTGTGAGGAACCCTCTGCTCTGCTATGACAGTTGATGATCAGCACGCAGTGCAGTGCACTGCAGTGGGGTGCAATGCAATGCAACCAACCACGAGCAAATCGGGACCATGGAATGCGCCAACAGAGGACACACACAACAAGGACGACGACGTGTAAAATCTAGTGCCATGCAAGCCAAGTTAGGTACTGTACTGTAGGCATCTTGGAAAGATCAAGGATAGGATGCATGCGCTGTATCCGTCGTACGGTGGTGTTATGTTGATCTGAATCTCACCCATCTCGTCATCCAGTCCGGTCCGCGCGCTACGAGCGGCACGGGTGGGTTCGCTCAGTACGAGAGACCGATGCACATTCCACATGTGACGACGTGCGCCGGCCGGGTCCATCCATGGATAGATCGACGGAATTCTCTTCACCTTGCCACACATCAACATGCATCCACGGTCCATCTGCATGCATGTTTCCAGGAACATGTGTGTCATGGTCTGGGATGTTTCATGTATACTCCACTACGTAGCAGAGATCGATGAGATAAACCGGAGGGAGCTCGATCAAATTACAAGTGCATCTGCCTGCCAGTGGTGGATGTTTCACCCCCGGTCGAAAGAGGGGGTGGGGTGTACAGATGGGTTAGAGAGAGGAAGACGATGCAGATGTGAGCTTCTAAGAAGAGGACGACGCCCGCTGACTTCGCCGTGGTCGGTCTGACCAAGGCTGGACAGTGGTTTCACCCCGGCGCAAGACTAGATGCAAGAACACCTGCTGCACCACCTCCATTGATTGCCGAAACCAGTTACCATCGTGACTCCCACCAATAGGGCCGTCATCCTACATCTATGACAACTTTCCCCACATCAGAGCATCTGCAGCGGGACTTAGTAAATCCGCCTCCTCAAATGTTCGCGGACGCGCCCAGGCACGTCCGCGAGCGCTGATCGGGCACCCCTCAAATAATGTAGTTCACATCCAAACACTTTCGTTATTATATTTCAAGTTCATACAATCTCATGCAACTATGTCAATGCACACTCATCGTTGGGCTACTCCATCACTACTAACTAAACATGCCATCGGACTATCAAAATTTGACATGTTTGGCTTTGGTGGAGTTCATCCACGGCTGCCCTTGCCCATCCCGACGTCCTTGCCGTCCTTTTCGCGGAAGCACTGGTCAAAGACGCAATACGGATCGAGCCGGATCTACTCGCCGCCGGAGCTGTCCCCGCCGGAGCTGACCGCCTTCTCCTCCTTTGGTGGCAGTCCGGCCATAGTTTGCCCAATTCTGCTCTTGGGCAAGGGCGCGCGTGTTCCTCTGCTGCCGTTTCTTCACAATACGCGTGCGGATGGCTTCCTCGTCTGCGGCCGCCCGCACCGCCGCATCAGCCGCCTCTGTCACCCGCCATTTCCACAGCGATACGGGCCTCGGCGGCCCTTATCCTCTCCTTGCCACGCGGGCCACCCGTCCCTGACAGGACGCATAGTCTGCCCACAGGTGATGGGGAAGGAGAGGTGTTCCGGCTGCCGGGACCACGGGGAACCAGCACCAGAGGACCCGAGCGCCCGGTGAGCCGACGTTATGGAGTTGCGGCGGACAGATCCGTCCGTTGACCGGGCGCTGTTCTCTTGGGAGCGGCGGAGTGCAATGCGGACTGCCATTGCCTCCTCCAACCCGCATGGGATGACACCCCAGTCGACGGATCCAGAGTGGTCGGAGTCCGACCCACTGCCTGCCATGCCAGAGAAGGCCGAAAACCACCAGAGGTGAGCTCGGTTGGCGGAGGGGAGTGAAGTTGAGTGGCTGGGCTTTGCTCCGACGAGCGGATGGGGACGAATATATGTGGCGTCGAGGGGGACAGCATGGGTCGGATCCGACGTGACGGGTGCGCCCGGGTGCTCCATTATCCACCCCACATTTGGGCTGAATATGAGGGGTGCCGGTCAATCCGAGCGTTTCAGACCCGTTTGAGGCGTCCATGACCGGTCACTGACCGGACGAACCGCTTGGATGTTTCGGTAGGGTTTGAGGCGCCCGTCTGTAGATGCTCTCACCCCTGCAATGCCCCACTGCGGTTGCGAGCCCAGATACACGTGAAACCATCATTGCCGCCTGCCTAACGAGGAAGGGAGCTGGGTGTTCCGAGAGCCGCCATCGGAGATAAACCTTCAATGCCGGCCCGCGCCAGCCCCTCCGTACATGAAGACGTGGAAAGCCTGCTGCCACTGGCGCCGGCCAGGCTTCACCCGGATGCACCATCTGCCTCTGGCGGTGGTGAGGGAGGAGGCGGGCGAAGGAGTACCCCGGTGGCGCAATCTCGGGATCCTTCCATCGCCAGGTAAAAAAAAGACACGGCATGGGTTGAGAGTTCTTTTTTTGCCGTTTGGCTAAACCTTTTGCCTACTAATTACCTGGTGGCGCTTATGGTTTTTTTATCTATTCGGACGCTTTTGGCTTCTTAGAGCATTTCCAATAGCATGTATATATTTAGATGTCTATATATTTATATAGACAATTGTTTAAAAAGATTTTTTTATATACACGTCTAGTTTTGCATCAGAACGTTTATATACAGGGACCATGATAGATGGGCCGTCGCTGGGGAGAGAAAGAAATCATGACTGGAACTGAGTTTAGACGACGCCTTCATAATGTCCAGACGTGGACATTGTCGAGGTTGATTTAGAGGATGTGTATATTTGAACGACTATATCGACAAGCTGTTGGACGTCTGTCTTAGGCTCATGTCATGGAAAACGAGTATAAACATCCATATTGACAAGCTATTGGAGATGCTCTTAGGAACACACATATCCAGAATTGACCTCGCTTGTAAAAGAAGTTTGAATATGATCTTTTTTTTGGTCACGCCAACATCCTTGACGTTTGGCTTACACGCGAGACGCCATGGTCCATGGCGTCTGGACCTGGCTTGCATGAGCTTAGTTGGCGTTGACGTGGCAAGACGAAACGCCATGCTCCTTGGCGTTTGGAAGAAACGCCATACGTCTTGGCATTTGGTCCTTGGGCGCTCAGATTTGACTAGCTGCCATCGCTGCATGCATGCACGTCGTCTGCCTCACTGCCTGCCATAGCATACTTAGGTGAGTGACATGAGACGTGTTAGGAATAAATTAGTATTAGTTTAGGCTAATTAGGCAGCCAATTATTCCTTAGAATATTCCATATGGCAGTTAAGATACTTCGTTGGCCAGACGCTGTTCCTAGCGAACCGTCGCCGCGTCTTTCCGAAACGACGCGAACTTTGTAACGGGCATGTAATCACGACTGCTCAGGACATATAAGTACCTGCAGTAACTATCAATGAAATCAATCTGTTCACTTCAATCTTTCTGTTTCTCTTCACGTCATCAGCACTGCTCGAACCAGAGAATAGGCTACAGGAGAGAAAGAGAGGTGAGAAGAGATGGATTCTCTGAAGGACCTTGCTTTCGCTTTCGCCCGATTTGTGGCCAGGGAACGCCGGGGCTTCCGTTTTCATCGCCGGATTTTTGGTCCGGCTGCTGCTCGTCGCCGAAACTTCAGCCACCGCCGTCAGCGTCGCCTGAACGGGAATGGCGGCCTCCGCCGCCGCAATGCACCATACCGTGCTCCTCTTCGTCGCTACGGTCCTGGTGGTGGCCTCCTTCGCCGCAACGCCCATCGCCAGCGCCTTCACTGTGGTCACTGCCGGGTGCATCGCAGCGACTCCCCTGGAGCGCCAGGACCGAGTACCAGGGTGGATGCGCCCAGGGAAGACGTCCTGGTCATGCCCCAAGAGGCTGCTGCCGCACCAAACGCTGTCGACGAACAGGTTGTTGCAGGGGCCGGGATCGAGCACGAGATTGAGGCCTCTGCCTCCAACATCACCACGGATGCGGCGGAACTGCCGCCGGTGTACGCGCCCATGGAGTGGATGCTTGCCGGACCAAGCGCCGGATGGCTCGTCGATGACCCAGACCGCTACTTCTCTGACGAGGAACTCGCGGCGCCGCCTCCGCTGATGTACTCTTGCCCAGGCTACGGGTACGGGTCGG
This sequence comes from Triticum dicoccoides, assembly GCF_002162155.2. Taxonomy (NCBI): domain Eukaryota; kingdom Viridiplantae; phylum Streptophyta; class Magnoliopsida; order Poales; family Poaceae; genus Triticum; species Triticum dicoccoides. The sequence goes on from NC_041382.1 coordinate 782,214,128, forward strand.
GCCTCCTGTCCCCGACGCCATCCGACGAGGACCCGGAGCACTTCAACCCACCGGGCTACGATCCGCTGCCGGAGTTCTTCTCGCCGCCGGCTGCAGTCTCTCTGGACGCGCCCAAGCCCCGACTCGTCATCAACCTCCTGCCGAAGGTGAAGACGGAGGAGATCGAGGCCGATGCGCCGACGCACGCTCTCCCAGCACGCCGCGACCTCAACCTCCCGGCGCTGGAAGTGGAGGAGGAGGAGCACCAGGAAGCAGCGCCGCTGTCTGCACTCCCGACGCCCTCGCCGGAAGCCCGTGTGCTCCTCCGCCGTCGTTGGTCTGACCAAGGCCAGACAGTGATTTCACCATGGCACACACGCTCCACCTCCGACAGGGGTGTGACTAGATGCGAGAACACCTGCTGCACCACCACCACGGATCGCCGAACCCTAGTTACCCGCAAATGTCATGAGCTTTGCCCACAAGCACCGCGACAGACCATCAATAAGGTCGTCACCCTGCATGATTGCATCCATGCACTGCATTGGTCATCGAAATGCACGGCCCTGTACCTACTCACAACCCCTACGAACAGGGGCCTCCAGCGACCGGTTTGCCTGAACACCACTGGATCTGGAAACCAGAGGCACCAAGTTGGGAAAAAGGGAAAGGAGGAGAAGCGGAGCATGCATGTCCACAACCAGTGCCCCCTGCACCAACGACGGATGGTCATACCACCCGTCCTTCCCTCCAACCTTCCCCACGTCACCCCCTGCAATGCCCCACCACAGCCGCCAGCCCAGCTGCACGTGAAACCAACACGGCCACCTGCCTAACAAGGAAGGGATCCGGGTGTTCCGAGAGCCACCGTCGAAGATAAACCTCTAGGGAGCAATGCCCAGCACTGCCTGTTGACCTCGTCGTCCACGCAGCTGCTTCGGCCAACTTGCCACACCCACCGTCTTGGGCACGCTCCGCCACCTCGCAGCCCGCCATGCGCCAGCCAAGCTCGCACCCATCACCGCGCCGGCTAGCCGCCACAGACCACACCCACGCGACATTCCATCCCTTCAGTGTCGGTCCGCGCCAGCCCCTCCGTGCTGGGATACGAGAAAGCCCAGCCACCACTGGTGCCGGCTAGACTTCACCCGAACGCACCCTCTGGCAGCGGTGAGAAAGGAGGCGGGTGAGGAGTACCCATGTTTTAGTACAATTACTTGAAATGCGTTTGGGTAATATCCTTTCCGATTGGGCATGGTTCCAACCATTCCTGGGGCCGCCAATTAGTCAACCATAGACATACTGTAGTTAGGCTTCCCATCACCACGCGGAGTTGAGACGGCAGCGGTTGGGAGATTTTTCTTTTCTAGTTTGGCTAAACGTCAACATGGCAATGGGTGCCTGCAACCCGCGAACCCGGTGAATAAAAACCCTATTAGGGTAAGGGTTTGGGATAAATAAATACCTATGGGTTTATAAATGGGAAAAATTGTACCAATCGGGTAAGCCGGGTATGGGTATGGGTATGGGAATGCAATATACCCGCGGACCCGCGTACCCATGTATATAGCTGGATATTGTTTAGTGCCATCTATTCCGTGCTTATTGCTATCCATTTCTGAAAATTAATATCATTCTTTTTATTCCATCGTGCAAGAAAGCATCATCTATATGTGCTCAAATGCTAAAATGTGGTATATATGTACTGAAATGTTGAAGTATACATGCTGAAATGTTGGGTACATATGTGTAAATGTTGAAAAATACATGATGAAGTGTGAATTGGGTAAGTTGATCGAGACGGGTATTTTAACACGCGGGTATTACCCGCACCCGACCGGATACGGATATGGGAACAGTTTGAAACCCGATGTGCGGGTACGGTACGGGTATGGGCAAAAAATAATGAGATGGATACGGGTTTGGGCGGTCATTACCCGCACCCGAACCCGGTAGGTGCCATTATGAGCTAAACGTTTTGCCTACTAATCCATACGATCTTATGTGAAGTAGTACTGAATTGGGGTTATCAAACCAAACTATGGTTGTCGGGTGGCGCTTATGGGTTGTTATTTATTTGGACGCTTATGGCCTCTTAGGGACACACTACGTACTCTAGTGATTTAAACGCTTTTATATTTTGTTGAGCACGTTATATTGCATGTATATCGTTTCTTTTACACCAAACCCACATCTCTAGTTTTCCCTATATAGATTAAGATAAAGGCCCACCTTGTATATCATATATATACGTGCACATTGCACATGATCAATACATTGTGTATTGCAATAAGCTCTTACATATTTCTTTATAGAGGGACATGCTTCCACAGGAATCTGGTGGTAATCAACGCGAGCGTTTTTATTTGCGACCTGATCATTGTGCCTCGTAGTATGTCGGTCCGCTGTCGAGAGTCAGGAGAAGGAATGTGGTGCCGATGAGACCCTCTTCTCGACGACCTGTCCATCGTGGCGGGTATCTGTCGGACCGTCGTGGAGCCACGATTCCGACGGCTCTTCTCCGCGTAGCTCGACCGGCCGACCGCGTTGCCATCGCGACTCTGACAGCTCTCCGATGTTGATGTTGCTGATGCTATTGGCTATTGCGGTGCGTGCGTGCACTGCTTGCATCCTTCCCGACTTGGCCGGCCGTCCCCTCCGCTGAATCTTTGCTCAGAGAATGTGCACGTGCTTTTCCAAGGAGTGAACAGAAATCAAACTCTCTCCGGATGCGCACATTGATCTGGATCTTGGGAATCTCTGATTCGCAAGGCAGGAGAAGCAGAGCAAGCAATAGCATGGATCGATCCTCACAAAGCCGAGGAATTTGTAGATGCGTGCGTCGAACCCACTGCTATGCCCTTCTCTGCTCCCAGATTTGATCAGCCATAATGCAATGCTGGCACATAGATAGATGATGACCATGGAATCTCAATGCGCCAGCGATGGAGGACGTGTAAAAGCCAGCACCACTTAAGCAAAGGCATCTGGTAGGTACCTTGGAAGTATGGATCAAGGATGGCATGGATATCGATCGATGCATGCGCCGTTTGGATAGCAACGGTAGTACGGCGGTGTGATGTTGATCTGAATCTCGTCTCGTCCTCATCCAGTTCGTGCGAAAAGGAAGCTAGGAGCGGCAAGGGTACGAGACCGACGCACATGCCACATGTGAGGACGTACGCCGGTACGCGTGCGCTCCATCGATAGATCGACCGGTGGAACTCTCAGCCTATCATTGCCAATTGATTTTTTTTTTCGAAACGGAGGCATAAGATTTGCCTCATCTATAAGTAAGGGGAGAAAAGAGTTTAGAGTTTTACAGGACCCCCATACAAACGGCATGATAATTACTCACACAACATAATAGTCCCTAACTTCTTGGCGCCAGCGGCAACCCATAACTTTGCCTCCTCAATGATGGTTTGGAGGAGGACATGGGGTGACGCAAATTTTTGTCGAAAAACCCTAGCATTCCGCTCGTTCCAGACGGTCCACAAGGTGAGCATGGTGAGGGAGGCCATGGCTCGCCCATTTGGGGTTCGGTTGTCGGTCCGCTTGTCCCACCACGCCATGACAGTATCATCAAGATGCCAATTGGGGAGGTTGGCATGAGGTAGCCCAACCTTCTCGATGATAGATCTCCAAAGCCTAAGCGAGCCCAAGAAAAAGCGCCTTGTACGCTGTGGCCGCCGAGTAAATCCCGTGTTTTGCGTGCTTCCAAGTAATGCCATCCTCGGCTTGGACATCAAGGGGGAAGTCATGAACAAGCATCCAGAGGGTGAAGAATTCGCTAATGTGGCAAATGGTGACATTAGTATTGGGATTGATTTTGAGAATCCACGCATTGCCATTGAGGGCTTCACGCACCTTCCAATTCTTTCTCGTCGAGACCTCAAAGATTAATGGTGCAATATCCTTGGGCTTCCGCCCAAAAAGCCAAGGAAAGCCCCAGAATGATGTTTTTGCACCATCCCCCACGGAGATAGTTGTAGAAGCGTAGAAGAACTCGAGATCCTCGTCAGTTCAAGGGTTCCCAAAACCCATCCAAGGCTTTTGGGACTCCTTCCACTCATACCACAGCCACCGGAGACGTGACGCCCGCAAGAAATTGTCAGTGTTAAGCACCCCTAGACCCCCATACTCCTTTGACCTACAAATTGTTTTCCAGTTGACTTTGCACTTGGCTCTCGTTGTCTTGTCCGTGCCGGACCATAGAAAGGCCCACTCCAACTTATTCAGATTGTTGAGCGTGCCCGGCGGCACGATGAGAGGCGTGATTGAGAATACCGCTTGGGATGAGATGACCGACTTGAAAAGCGTCGTGCGGCCGATTGTGGTGATATTTTGGCCATCCCAAGTGGCCAATTTGCCCGCCGCCTTGTTCTCAAGGTATTGGAAATCCACCTTTCTAAGCTGCCACACCGAGAGAGGCAAGCCTAAATATTTCACCGGGAAAGAATCCCGAGCTGCCGGCAAATTCTGAAGGGCGTGCCCAAGATTACGATGGTTCCATCGAATTGGCACAACGGAGCTTGTCTGAAAGTTGGTGCATAGGCCTGTCACCTCCCCAAAGCCTCGTAAGATGGAAGCAAGATTGTCAACGTCCCTTTTGATGGGGGCAAGGAAGACGACTGCATCATCCGCGTAAAGGGAGGTTCTAACCGTGGGCCCCGCCCACGGATCTTGCGCAGGAGGCCTTCCCGAGTTGCCAGGTCCAGAATCTTATGCAGTGGGTCAATCGCGATGACGAAAAGCAACGGGGAACAAGGGTCCCCCTGTCTGAGCCCCTTCCGGTGCTTAATGGGAGGGCTGGGGATCCCATTCAGGAGAATACGTGATGAGGACAAGGATAGGAGCGCGGCAATCCAAGCCCGGAACCTATCCGGGAACCCCATCCGCTGGAGGAGATCTGAAAGGTAGCCCCACTTGACGGAGTCAAAGGCTTTTTTTTATGTCCATCTTGAAGAGCAGTGCAGGTGTCTTGCACTTGTGCAACCGCCTAGCAAAATTCCGAACGCACATGAAATTGCCATGTATGTTGCGCCTCTTTATGAAAGCATTTTGCGCGTTGGAGACGAGGTGATCCATGTGAGGAGCAAGCCGAAGTGAAAGGACCTTGGCGATTATTTTGGCGATGGCGTGGATGAGACTGATAGGTCTGTAATCAGAGATGCCCTCTGCACCCTCCTTCTTGGGCAGCAAGACCACATTGGCGGAGTTCAACCATTGCAAGTTAGAGGTGTGGAGGGAGTCGAAGCGTTGGACAACTCTCATGACCGTAAGCTTGACGATGCTCCAACACTTTTTGAAAAAGCCAATTGATCTTCACCTTGCCACGCATGCATGCATGATGCATCAAAACGGTCCATCCATCTGCATGCATGCTTCCAGGAACATGTCATGTCAGATTACAATGAGCATGCAGCCGTCCGGGCTGCCTGTTCCATGCATACGCAGCAGAGATCGATGAAATGAACGGGTCAGATCACAATTACATTTCCTATTAAAAAAGACTACAGTTGTAGAGAAAGATTTGATTCAACACAATTCTATTAAGGGCGTCCAGTGCCATATATATGATTACATGCATGGCCTTACGTACAACCCTAATATCAAAGCTAATAGAGAGAGATAAAAGAGAACGTGGGCTAGATAACTATACATGCATGGCACATACATAATGTCATTCAACATCCCCCTTCCCCAAAGTCGAAGCGTCATTGCTGACAATGCAGAAACTGAACCGAAACTCCTTGAACATGGATGTCGGCAAGCCTTTCGTCATGATGTCCGCAAATTGTGGGGTCGTCTCGTTAAGGCGGTGAGGTTAGGTTTCTTGTCGAGATTTGGTGTCAGGTGTTGCTGATGTTCTCAAGGGGTTCAACGGCGACAACTGGAGTCGCCGCTCCAGGGTGCTGGTCCTTATTAGGGCACATGCGTGCAGACTTGTCGACTGTCATTGATAAGGTCAAGCCGGCTCCGGTAGGGAGCAGCAACAACGGCACACCGACGGTTCGTTCCGGTGGTGGTAGTGGTCATTCGGTGTTCTCAGAATCTCGATGTATTTTTTTATTATGTTTTAAGTGTTTTGTACTTTGGATGAACTTTGATAATAGCTCTAGATTGCAAAGGATGATTCTCTTCATAATTATCATGATCCTTATGTCTAATGCTTGATGACACTTTTCATATGGAACGTGATATTTCCGTCCAAACAATGATCCTATGTGTAATAAACGTGATCACCCGTCTAATGAATGATACTCTTCATAGTTAACATGAAACCAACAAATGCACGAGACCAAACCAAGTCATGACGTACCATCAAAACTGCAGACCTCCTTTAAGTAGAAGAGATGTGCACTACTGATTATTGTAATATATTAATTTTGCAGACAAGCTACTGAATTGTTTTTCATCACACCAAATCATAAATATAGTCTTTTCATCATAGGGGTTTTTGTCCCAGCTGGGTCAGACGAACCGGGACCAATGGCATGCACCCTTTGGTCCCGGTGAGTGAACCGGGATTAATGCCCTATCCTAGCCTCAACTAAAGTCTTGTTTTCTACTAGTGCAGACCTGCCTATCCTTGTACTCTATAGTCTATACGATACTGTCAAGTGCCAGCACGGGCAGGCGCTTATGATCTCTGTGGTGTTAATCAACGTGTGTGCCGTAATTTTGCGACCTGATCATTGTGCCTTGTACGTGCTCGACGGTATGTCTGTCGGTCCGGTCAGCTGTCGACTGGACGGCTCCTGTCCGACGGCGCCTTGTCTGTTTGACCGTACTGTTGTGAGCCTAGAGGAGGATCTGCTGTCCAGGCCTATCCAATTCCAAGCTTGGTGTCGCCTACGTGCTCGGCGGAATGTAACTGCGGGATCGTCTTCGAGCTCGAGCCGCGAGTGCGACGGCTCCTTTCCGGCGTCGTTCGGCCGACCGACCGTGTTGCCGTCGCTACTCTGACAGCTCTCTGCTGTTGCTGTTGGCACTGCGGTGCGTGCACTGCATCCTTCCGCTGGCTGAATGTTTGCTCAGCGTGCTTTTCAAAGGAACAGAGATCAAACTCTCCGGGGAATCTATCTCTGATTGGTTATGTAATGTGCGCATTGATTTGGGACAATTCAAATGGAATGCGCCAACGGAGGACGTGTAAAATCTAGTGCCACGGAAGCAAAGATAGTTGGGTAGGTAGGTAGCTTGGAAAGATCAAGGATGAGATGGATATTGATGCATGCACCGTATCCCTATGGACAGCAGAAGGCCGGGTAGTACGACCGTGTGATGTTGATCTGAATCTCACTCATCTCGTCATGCATCCAGTGCGTGCGAAAAGGAAAGGAAACTAGGAGCGGCACGGGTGGGTTCGCTCTTAGTACCAAGAGACCGACGCACATGCCACATGTGACCACGTAGTACACCGGTACGCGTGCGCCGGCCGGTTCAATCCATGGATAGATCGGTGGAATTCTTTTCACCTTACCACGCATCAAGATGCATCAAACATGGTCCATCTGCATGCATGCTTCCAGGAACATGTCATGGTCTCGGTTGCCTGTTTCATATATACTCCACTACGTAGCAGAGATCTACGAAACGAACTGGTGAGAGAGCAAACTGCAAGTGCCGATCGAAGGAGGGGGTCCATGGATGGGGTTGAGAGGAAGAAGATGGAGTTGTCGCCATGTCTGTCGGTAGCCATATATATGCGCTGCCCCCCACAGCCCATGTGATGTGATGGCAGGTTAATTAGCTAGCCAGGGCCATCCGCCGATCTAACCATTCGCCGGCCGTGGCCCTTCTTTTTTCTTTTTTGCTGCCACCATGTGTTGGAGTGCTCTCTACATTCGGTTACTTAGACGATTTTTCACAAAAAGAAAAGAAGAGAGAGTTACACTGGTAGAAAAAGGGCCCATAGTCCCGGTTCGTAAGGGCTTTTAGTCCCGGTTCCTGAACCAGGACTAAAGTGTCGGTACTAATGCCCTGTACCTTTAGTCCCGGTTCAATCCAGAACCGGGACTGATGGGCCTCCACGTGGGCAGTGCGCAGAGCCCAGGCAGGAGACCCTTTGGTCCCGGTTGGTGCCAGGCATCCACGCATCAGCATTTCTGTGGCTGGGGTTTTTGTTTTCTTTTT
>NC_041382.1:782222530-782237150 GCF_002162155.2 Triticum dicoccoides
TTAATTTAGGTGTTTCATATATTGTGTTAGCTAGCTATAATTAATGGAGAGAAGTGTCCTCTCTTACGTCCGTGCTTGGTCGACGCTACGTACTATACATACGTATAGAGAGGACTAGACACGCTAGTTAGCTAGTAAGCAAACGAAGGAAACAGAAGATCGTCATGAACATATATGCATACAGAGAGAAGTGATATCGACCACCTCTCCTCCGAGAGATTGGTCGAACAACAAGTTCTCCTATATCTATCCGACACTACCGGCTACATATGTACAATAATTATCTCTTACAAATATAATCATACGGACTCATGGTCCACATAGTATTCTCCGTCTTCAGCGATCACTTGGTCAAGAAAGAATGCCGCCAATTCTTCTTGAATTGCTCGCATGCGAGCTGGTGCTAGGAGTTCATCCCGCTTCCGAAACATCTAATTTGAAGAAGGGGGTCAATACATATATATATGAATGAATGAAACTCAATACAAATGATGGTAATAAAATAAAATTGTGAATGTTGTTATTTACGTACTTCATATTGTTCGTCAGAGTACCCGCCCCGCTCACAGGTCGTGTGGCGGATGGACTCGCAGACGTAGTATCCACAGAAATCATTCCTTTTTTTCTGCCACAACCACTTTACAAGAAATAGAGGTCAATCGAACTGATAAGCAAGAATGCTAAATGGTATTGATGAAACTAGCGCTTGAATCACTAGGAGATGCGCGGAACATGCTACTATAGTACTTACTTTTGGGTGTCTAAATTCCAGCTCCTTCGGCAGTCCCGGAACTTTTCTGTTGAATTTTCTCCAAACCCTGCCGGATAAAGAAAACAATTACTTGATATCAGGAAATGAACAAAGTTGCTGATATGGTGGATAATGATTGATTTAACTTACTTCTTGAGGATTTCAGTCATGTCTGCATACTCCTGGGGATCTTTTCGTTTAGAGTCCAAGACGGTTACTACTCCCTGCTCAAGTCTAATCTCTAGGAGAATATAGTAGAAACTGCACACGCATGCATAACTCATCAATTACATTACTATAACCTGGACTAATATATAAGGGAAACCGAATATGCACAAGATAGTAACACTCACTTGAAGTTGTAAGGAAAGAGTATTATATCTTTGTTTTCATTTTTTTTGAATGATCGTAGCAAGTTGGCCTCGGTATCTCCGAGACGATGTTGAACCTTAGTTGCATCTATGAGATATGTGTTAACGAACCCAATATCACCAATTTGTCTTTTCTTCAATTCGGCGATCTTCATTCTGCATAATATAGTGAGGATAATTATAAATACATGCAATGAAAGAGATGAGCTATATAGAGAGACTTAATGACAGAAGTAGTAGTACTTACAGACAGTAGCAGGTGATCGTTGTTTTATCGAGGGCCAATTGATTGAAAAACTGATAGAACTCCTCAAATGGAATAGGCAACAGTTCAATTCCAACGAGGTCATGCTCTGGTTTAACTCTCGCATACAAAGTACTCCTCCCCCCAGACTCTCTGCAGATTTTCAAGTACCAATCATGTAATCTTCGCATCATCGTTGTTAAAGATTTTTCATCTTTGATGAGAGGCTTCCCATACTCGTATCTATGTATCTGCACCTCCATGGTATCATAATGTACATCGTCGGGCAGGTAATCGTCAACATTGCCATAACCGGGCACCATCCTCGGATCGACGATGTCGCTAGGCACCTTGAGGGGGGGGGCACGATTGCTTCGCTTGTTCGCCGAGCTGGGCAATTTGTTTCCCAGCTGCTCGTCGTTCTTTCAGCCTCTGATCACTGACTGTACTTCCCGACCGCTCCGCTTCGGCCCATGTCTTTGCAATAATGCGCTCATAGTTGCCTTTCGGCGGAGACTTGGGTGGTTTTGCCAGGGCAGCCAGAGTGCGCTTCACTTTCACCGGATCTACCTTCTCCTCCGGAGGTGGATGTCTCTTTGCTCTCAACCCTTGAAACCAGTCATCCACTTCGGTTCGCGCGATCTCGGCGTTCTCCTCCGGGGTCCTCATATGGTAACTTCTCTGGAGTCTTCAGAGAAGGACCGAATCTGTATGTCCTCCCGCCTCTGGTTGTACTGCTAGACGCCGACCGAGCAGACGGAACGGTTGTCTTCTTTACTTGCTTACGAGGCGGAGGAGAAGGACTACGACGCGCCGGAGCAGCTGGAGCGGCGGCAGGTCTCTTCCGCCCTTGCTGACGAGGCGGAGAAGGAGGAGGCTGGCTGCTCGGGCGCGTCAGCGCAGGCGGAGAAGGAGGCGGAGTGACGCCACGCGCCGGAGAAGGAGCCGGCCGAGGGCCCTGATCGTCACTCGCCGGAGGAGGAGGCGGTGGAGGAGGCGGAGTGCCTTGACTCGCCGGAGGAGGAGGAGGAGGAGGCGGAGGCGTCCAGTTCGGAAGGTTGATGACCTCCATCCGCCATAGGCATGGAGTTTTCAGAGCAGACCCCAGCCGAGTCTCCCCTTCATCGGTAGGGTGGTCAAGCTGGAGGTCCTCAAATCCCTCCGTTATTTCATCCACCATCATCCTAGCATATCCTTCTGGAATCGGCCGGCAGTGAAAAGTTGCGCCGGGTTCAGTAGGATAAACAGAGCCAACAGACGCCTTGACCTTCAAATTCATCCATTGCGTCATAAGGTGGCAATTTTGAGACTCCGTGATAGCATCCACGGGGTAGCTGGCAGGAGCCATCAAGGCATGCTCCGGCTGAAGCAGCTCGGTGGAAGCCACGCTGCTTCTGCGCTGAGATGGCGGGGTAGCTTCGGGGGAGGCTTCGGCAGTACGTTTGCTGCGATTTGCTTCTCGTTCCTCTATCGCGTCTACCCTTGCTTGCAGCGCCTGCATTTGGGTCTGCTGCACCTTTTCATCCTCTCATGGGATTTGTAACCGCCTGCGTCCGGAAACCCAACCTTCCACGGAATGGAGCCTGGCGTGCCTCGTGTCCGTCCAGGGTGCTCAGGATTCCCGAGGGCCATTGTGAGCTCGTCGTTCTCTCTGTCTGGAAAGAACTTCCCTTGCTGCGCTGCTTCGATATACTACTTAAGCTTCCTGACTGGTATGTCCATTTGATCGTTCGTCCAAATGCACTTCCCTGTTACTGAAGGAAATATGCCCTAGAGGCAATAATAAAGTTATTATTTATTTCCTTATATCATGATAAATGTTTATTATTCATGCTAGATTGTATTAACTGGAAACATAATACATGTGTGAATACATAGACAAACAGAGTGTCACTAGTATGCCTCTACTTGACTAGCTCGTTAATCAAAGATGGTTATGTTTCCTGACCATGAACAATGAGTTGTTATTTGATTAACGAGGTCACATCATTAGTTGAATGATCTGATTGACATGACCCATTCCATTAGCTTAGCACCTGATCGTTTAGTATGTTGCTATTGCTTTCTTCATGACTTATACATGTTCCTATGACTATGAGATTATGCAACTCCCGTTTGCCGGAGGAACACTTTGGGTGCTACCAAACGTCACAACGTAACTGGGTGATTATAAAGGAGCATTACAGGTGTCTCCAAAGGTAGATGTTGGGTTGGCGTATTTCGAGATTAGGATTTGTCACTCCGATTGTCGGAGAGGTATCTTTGGGCCCTCTCGGTAATGCACATCACATAAGCCTTGCAAGCACTGCAACTAATATGTTAGTTGTGAGATGATGTATTACGGAACGAGTAAAGAGACTTGCCGGTAACGAGATTGAACTAGGTATTGGATACCGACGATCAAATCTCGGGCAAGTAACATACCGATGACAAAGGGAACAACGTATGTCGTTATGCGGTCTGACCGATAAAGATCTTCGTAGAATATGTAGGAGCCAATATGGGCATCCAGGTCCCGCTATTGGTTATTGACCGGAAACGTGTCTTGGTCATGTCTACATTGTTCTCGAACCCGTAGGGTCCGCACGCTTAAGGTTTCGATGACAGTTATATTATGAGTTTATGAGTTTTGATGTACCGAAGGAGTTCGGAGTCCCGGATGAGATCGGGAACATGACGAGGAGTCTCGAAATGGTCGAGACGTAAAGATCGATATATTGGACGACTATATTCGGAGTTCGGAAAGGTTCCGAGTGATTCGGGTATTTTCCGGAGTACCGGGGGGTTACGGGAATACGGGGAAGAGTATTGGGCCTTGATGGGCTTTAGTGGGAAGAGGAGAAAAAGGCTGCGCCCCCCCTCCCCTCTAGTCCGAATTGGACTAGGGAAAAGGGGGCCGGCCACCTCTCCTTCTCCTCCTATTCCTTCTCCCTTCCTCCCCTCTTGGTGGACTCCTACTAGGACTTGGAGTCCTAGTAGGACTCCCTATCCTGGCCGCACCTTTGCCTTGGCCGGCCTCCTCCTCCTCCATCCTTTATATACAGGGGCAGGGGGCACCCCATAGACACAAGTTGATCCACGTGATCTATTCCTTAGCCGTGTGCGGTGCCCCCTGCCACCATATACCTCGATAATACTGTAGCGGAGTTTAGGTGAAGCCCTGCTGCTGTAGTTCATCAAGATCGTCACCACGCCGTCGTGCTGACGAAACTCTTCCTCGACACTTTGCTGGATCGGAGTCCGGGGATCGTCATCGGGCTGAACGTGTGCTCGAACTCGGAGGTGCCGTAGTTTCGGTGCTTGATCGGTTGGATCGTGAAGACGTACGACTACTTCCTCTACGTCGTGTCATCGCTTCCGCAGTCGGTCTGCGTTGGGTACGTAGACAACACTCTCCTCTCGTTGCTATGCATCACATGATCCTGTGTGCGCATAGGAAAATTTTGAAATTACTACGAATCCCAACAGTGGCATCCGAGCCTAGGTTATTTATGTTGATGTTATATGCACGAGTAGAACACAAGTGAGTTGTGGACGATACAAGTCATACTGCCTACCAGCATGTCATACTTTGGTTCGGCGGTATTGTTGGACGAGACGACCCGGACCAACCTTACGCGTACGCTTACGCGAGACCGGTTCCCTCGACGTGCTTTGCACATAGATGGCTTGCGGGCGACTGTCTCTCCAACTTTAGTTGAACCAAGTATGGCTACGCCCGGTCCTTGAGAAGGTTAAAACGGAGTCTATTTGACAAACTATCGTTGTGGTTTTGATGCGTAGGTGAGATTGGTTCTTACTTAAGCCCGTAGCAGCCACGTAAAACATGCAACAACAAAGTAGAGGACGTCTAACTTGTTTTTGCAGGGCATGTTGTGATGTGATATGGTCAAAGCATGATGCTGAATTTTATTGTATGAGATGATCATGTTTTGTAACCGAGTTATCGGCAACTGGCAGGAGCCATATGGTTGTCGCTTTATTGTATGCAATGCAATCGCGATGTAATGCTTTACTTTATTACTACGGTAGTGATAGTCGTGGAAGCATAAGATTGGCGAGACAACAACGATGCTACGATGGAGATCAAGGTGTCGCGCCGGTGACGATGGTGATCATGACGGTGCTTCGGAGATGGAGATCACAAGCACAAGATGATGATGGCCATATCATATCACTTATATTGATTGCATGTGATGTTTATCCTTTTATGCATCTTATCTTGCTTTGATTGACGGTAGCATTATAAGATGATCTCTCACTAAATTATCAAGAAGTGTTCTCCCTGAGTATGCACCGTTGCCAAAGTTCGTCGTGCCCAGACACCACGTGATGATCGGGTGTGATAAGCTCTACGTCCATCTACAACGGGTGCAAGCCAGTTTTTGCACACGCAGAATACTCAGGTTAAACTTGACGAGCCTAGCATATGCAGATATGGCCTCGGAACACGGAGACCGAAAGGTCGAGCGTGAATCATATAGTAGATATGATCAACATAATGATGTTCACCGATGAAACTACTCCATCTCACGTGATGATCGGACATGGTTTAGTTGATTTGGATCACGTGATCACTTAGAGGATTAGAGGGATGTCTATCTAAGTGGGAGTTCTTAAGTAATATGATTAAATTGAACTTAAATTTATCATGAACTTAGTCCTGGTAGTATTTTGCAAATCATGTTGTAGATCAATAGCTCGCGTTGTTGCTTCCCTATGTTTATTTTGATATGTTCCTAGAGAAAATTGTGTTGAAAAATGTTAGTAGCAATGTTGCGGATTTGATCCGTGATCTGAGGTTAAATCCTCATTGCTGCACAGAAGAATTATGTCCTTTATGCACCGCTAGGTGACAGACCTATTGCAGGAGCAGATGCAGAAGTTATGAACGTCTGGCTAGCTCAATATGATGACTACTTGATAGTTTAGTGCACCATGCTTAACGGCTTAGAATCGGGACTTCAAAGACGTTTTGAACGTCATGGACCATATGAGATGTTCCAGGAATTGAAGTTAATATTTCAAGCAAATACCCGAGTTGAGAGATATGAAGTCTCCAACAAGTTCTATAGCTAAAAGATGGAGGAGAATCGCTCAACTAGTGAGCATGTGCTCAGATTGTCTGGGTACTTCAATCGCTTGAATCAAGTGGGAGTTAATCTTCCAGATAAGATAGTGATTGACAGAATTCTCTAGTCACCATCACCAAGTTAGTAGAACTTCGTGATGAACTATAGTATGCAAGGGATGATGAAAATGATTCCCGAGCTCTTCGTGATGATGAAATCAACGAAGGTAGAAATCAAGAAAGAGCATCAAGTGTTGATGGTTGACAAGATCACTAGTTTCAAGAAAAGGGAAAGAAAGGGGAACTTCAAGTAGATTGACAAGCAAGTTGTCACTCCCACGAAGAAGCCCAAAGCTGAACCAAAGCCTGAAACTGAGTGCTTACACTGCAAAAGAAATGGTCACTGGAAGCGGAACTACCCTAAATATTTGGTGGATAAGAAGGATGGCAAAGTGAAAAAAGGGTATATTTGATATACAGGTGTTTGATGTGTGCTTTACTAGTGTTTATAGCAACCCCTCGGTATTTGGTACTGGTTCAGTTGCTAAGAGTAGTAACTCGAAACGGGAGTTGCAGAATAAACAGAAACTAGTTAAGGGTGAAGTGATGATGTGTGTTGAAAGTAGTTTCAAGATTGATACGATCATCATCGCACACTCCCTATTCTTTCGGGATTAGTGTTGAACCTAAATAAATGTTATTTGGTGTTTGCGTTGAGCATGAATATGATTTGATCATGTTTATTGCAATACGATTATTCATTTAAGTAAGAGAATAAACTGTTGTTCTATTTACATGAATAAAACCTTATATGGTTACACACCCAATGAAAATGGTTCATTGGATCTCGATCGTAGTGATACACATATTCATAATATTGATGCCAAAAGATGCAAAGTTAATAATGATAGTGCAACTTATTTGTGGCACTGCCGTTTGGGTCATATCGGTGTAAAGCGCATGAAGAGACTCCATAAAGATGGATTTTCGGAATCACTTGGTTATGAATCATTTGATGCTTGCGAACCGTGCCTTTTGGGCAAGATGACTAAAACTCCGTTCTTCGGAACAATGGAACGAGTTACTGACTTGTTGGAAATAATACATACCGATGTATGCGATCCAATGAGTGCTGTTGCTCGTGGCAAGCATCGTTGTTTTTCTGACCTTCACAAGATGATTTGAGCAGATATGGGTATATCTACTTGATGAAACATAAGTCTGAAATAGTTGAAAGGTTCAAAGAATTTCAGAGTGAAGTGGAAAAATCATCGTAACAAGAAAATAAAGTTTCTGCGATCTGATCGCGGAGACAAATATTTGAGTTACGAGTTTGGTCTTCAATTAAAATAATGTGGAATAGTTTCACAGCTCACGCCACCTGGAACACCACATCGTTATGGTGTGTCCGAACGTCGTAACCGCACTTTATTTGATATGATGCGATCTATGATATCTCTTTACCACTATCATTTTGGGGTTATGCATTAGAGACAGCTGCATTCACGTTTTAAAATAGGGCACCATCTAAATCCGTTGAGACGACACTGTATGAACTATGGTTTAGCAGTAAACCTAACCTGTTGTTTCTTAAAGTTTGGGGCTGCGATGCTTATGTGAAAAAGGTTTCATCCTGATAAGCTCAAACCCAAATCGGAGAAGTGCGTCTTCATACCCGAAGGAGATTGTTGGGTACACCTTCTATCACAGATCCGAAGGCAAGACATTCGTTGCTAAAATGGATCCTTTCCAGAGAAGGAGTTTCTCTCGAAAGAAGTGAGTGGGAGGAGAGTAGAACTTGATGAGGTAATTATACCTTCTCCCTTATTGGAAAGTAGTTCATCACAGAAATCAGTTCTAGTGATTCCTACACCAATAAGTGAGGAAGTTAATGATGATGATCATCAAACTTCAGATCAAGTTACTACCAAACCTCGTAGGTCTTCCAGAGTAAGATCCGCACCAGAGTGGTACGGTAATCATGTTCTGGAAGTCATGTTACTAGACCATGATGAACCTACGAACTATGAGGAAGCAATGATGAGCCCAGATTCCACGAAATGGCTTGAGGCCATGAAATCTGAGATATGATCCATGTATGAGAACAAAGTGTAGACTTTGATTGACTTGCCCGATGATCGGTGAGTCATTAAGAATAAATGGATCTTCAAGAGGAAGACGGACATTGATAGTAGTGTTACTATCTACAAAGCTAGACTTGTCGAAAAAGGTTTTTGACAAAGTTCAAGGTGTTGAATACGATGAGATTTTCTTACTCGTATCGATGCTTAAAAGTCTGTCCGAATCATGTTAGCAATTGCCGCATTTTATGATTATGAAATTTGGCAGATGGATGTCAAAACTGCATTCCTGAATGGATTTCTGGAAGAAGAGTTGTATATGATGCAACCGGAAGGTTTTGTCGATCCAAAGGGAGCTAACAAAGTGTGCAAGCTCCAGCGATCCATTTATGGACTGGTGCAAGAATCTCGGAGTTGGAATATACGCTTTGATAAGTTGATCAAAGCATATAGTTATTGTACAGACTTACAGTGAAGCCTGTATTTACAAGAAAGTGAGTGGGAGTACTACAACATTTCTGATAAGTATATGTGAATGACATATTGTTGATCGGAAATAATGTAGAATTATTCTGCAAAGCATGAAAGGATACTTGAATAAAAGTTTTTCAAAGAAAGACCTTGGTGAAGCTGCTTACACATTGAGCATCAAGATCTATATAGATAGATGAAGACGCTTGATAAGATTTTTTTTTTCAATGAATACATACCTTGATAAATTTTTGAAATAGTTCAAAATGGAACAGTCAAAGAAGGAGTTCTTGCCTGTGTTGCAAGGTGTTAAGTTGAGTAAGACTCAAAGCCCGACCACGGCAGAAAATAGAAAGAGAATGAAAGTCATTCCCTATGCCTCAGTCATAGGTTCTATAAAGTATGCCATGCTGTATACCAGATCTATTGTATGCCATACCACTGAGTTTGGCAAGGGAGTACAATAGTGATCTAGGAGTAGATCACTGGAGAGCGGTCAAAATTGTCCTTAGTGGAATAAGGATATGTTTCTCGATTATGGAAAAAGGTTCGTCGTAAAAGGTTACGCCGATGCAAGTTTGACACTAATCTAGATGACTCTAAGTCTTGATCTAGATACATATTGAAAGTGGGAGCAATTAGCTAGAGTAGCTCCGTGCAGAGCATTGTAGGCATAGAATTCGCAAAAATACTTACGGATCTGTATATGACATACCCGTTGACTAAGATTCTCTCACAAGCAAAACATGATCACACCTTAGTACTCCTTGGATGTTAATCACATAGCGATGTGAACTAGATTACTGAATCTAGTAAACCCTTTGGGTGTTGGTCACATAGCGATGTGAACTATGGGTGTTAATCACATGGTGATGTGAACTATTACTGTTAAATCACATGGCGATGTGAACTAGATTATTGACTCTAGTGCAAGTGGGAGACTGAAGGAAATATGCCCTAGAGGCAATAATAAAGTTATTATTTATTTCCTTATATCATGATAAATGTTTATTATTCATGCTAGAATTGTATTAACTGGAAACATAATACATGTGTGAATACATAGACAAACAGAGTGTCACTAGTATGCCTCTACTTGACTAGCTCGTTAATCAAAGATGGTTATGTTTCCTGACCATGAACAATGAGTTGTTATTTGATTAACGAGGTCACATCATTAGTTGAATGATCTGATTGACATGACCCATTCCATTAGCTTAGCACCTGATCGTTTAGTATGTTGCTATTGCTTTCTTCATGACTTATACATGTTCCTATGACTATGAGATTATGCAACTCCCGTTTGCCGGAGGAACACTTTGGGTGCTACCAAACGTCACAACGTAACTGGGTGATTATAAAGGAGCATTACAGGTGTCTCCAAAGGTAGATGTTGGGTTGGCGTATTTCGAGATTAGGATTTGTCACTCCGATTGTCGGAGAGGTATCTCTGGGCCCTCTCGGTAATGCACATCACATAAGCCTTGCAAACACTGCAACTAATATGTTAGTTGTGAGATGATGTATTACGGAACGAGTAAAGAGACTTGCCGGTAACGAGATTGAACTAGGTATTGGATACCGACGATCAAATCTCGGGCAAGTAACATACCGATGACAAAGGGAACAACGTATGTCGTTATGCGGTCTGACCGATAAAGATCTTCGTAGAATATGTAGGAGCCAATATGGGCATCCAGGTCCCGCTATTGGTTATTGACCGGAAACGTGTCTTGGTCATGTCTACATTGTTCTCGAACCCGTAGGGTCCGCACGCTTAAGGTTTCGATGACAGTTATATTATGAGTTTATGAGTTTTGATGTACCGAAGGAGTTCGGAGTCCCGGATGAGATCGGGGACATGACGAGGAGTCTCGAAATGGTCGAGACGTAAAGATCGATATATTGGACGACTATATTCGGAGTTCGGAAAGGTTCCGAGTGATTCGGGTATTTTCCGGAGTACCGGGGGGTTACGGGAATACGGGGAAGAGTATTGGGCCTTGATGGGCTTTAGTGGGAAGAGGAGAAAAAGGCTGCGCCCCCCCTCCCCTCTAGTCCGAATTGGACTAGGGAAAAGGGGGCCGGCCACCTATCCTTCTCCTCCTATTCCTTCTCCCTTCCTCCCCTCTTGGTGGACTCCTACTAGGACTTGGAGTCCTAGTAGGACTCCCTATCCTGGCCGCACCTTTGCCTTGGCCGGCCTCCTCCTCCTCCATCCTTTATATACAGGGGCAGGGGGCACCCCATAGACACAAGTTGATCCACGTGATCTATTCCTTAGCCGTGTGCGGTGCCCCCTGCCACCATATACCTCGATAATACTGTAGCGGAGTTTAGGTGAAGCCCTGCTGCTGTAGTTCATCAAGATCGTCACCACGCCGTCGTGCTGACGAAACTCTTCCCCGACACTTTGCTGGATCGGAGTCCGGGGATCGTCATCGGGCTGAACGTGTGCTCGAACTCGGAGGTGCCGTAGTTTCGGTGCTTGATCGGTTGGATCGTGAAGACGTACGACTACTTCCTCTACGTCGTGTCATCGCTTCCGCAGTCGGTCTGCGTTGGGTACGTAGACAACACTCTCCTCTCGTTGCTATGCATCACATGATCCTGTGTGCGCGTAGGAAAATTTTGAAATTACTACGAATCCCAACAGTTACAGGGTCCAAGGTTCCGCCAGCCCCGAAGAACCAAGTCCGACAACGGTCTGGCCAGCTAATTGTCTCTGGTTCGATCCCTTTATCAACCAGTTCATTCTCAGTCTTGTCCCACTTAGGCCGGGCTACGAGGTAACCACCTGACCCCGTGCGATGGTGAAGCATCTTCTTCGCAGCATTTTGCTTGTTTGTCGCCGACATCTTCTTACTCTTTTCCGATGTCTTGTGGGCCACAAATGCAGGCCAGTGATCTCTGATCTTCTCATATCTGCCCTTGAATTCTGGTGTCTCATTATTTTCGACAAACTTATTCAGCTCTTTCTTCCACCTCCTGAATAGTTCTGCCATCCTCTTAAGAGCAAAAGACTTGATTAATCGCTCTTTAACTGGGTTCTCTGGATTATCCTCTGACGGTAGGGTGAAATTTGACTTCAGCTCAGTCCAAAGATCATTTTTCTGCATATCATTGACATAAGACACCTCAGGGTCTTCTGTAGCCGGCTTAAACCATTGCTGGATGCTTATCGGGATCTTGTCCCTAACCAGAACCCCGCACTGAGCAACAAATGCGCTCTTTGTCCGGAGGGGTTCAATCGGTTGGCCGTCGGGCGCGATTGCTATGATCTCAAACTTTTCATCCGAGCTCAACTTTTTCTTCGGGCCTCTTCTCTTTACCGAAGTTGTGCTCGATCTGGAGGGCTAGAAAAAAGAACAAAGACTTAATTAATATGTGTACATACCAAAACAATGAATGCATCAATCAGCTAGTCAGCACAGGCTTAACTAATATATATACCTGGCCGGACTCGGTTCGGTCACCGGAGCCGTCATCACGGTCTCCTTCTTGCACCGGCATTGGGTCACCGGAGCCGTCCTCATGTTCTTCTTCTTGCACCGGCATTAGGTCACCGTAGCCAGCTTGTTCACCCTCTCCTTCCAGACCATCGGTGTCGTTGAGAAACAACGAGACGACATCACTTCCTTCTGCGATTATGTCCCTCAACAACGCTTCTTTTGCTTCGTCTAGGGCGGTGTCCATAGTTTCTATAAATATTTACAACATGGCAATTATTATTCAAACATGACAGATGGATATATTAGTGCCAAACGTAGAACTAGCTACCTAATCATAGTAAGGAATCATATATATTAATTAGTGGCCTCGACCCCCCCCCCACGTGTTGAAGCTATCGGGAGGGGGTATATATCGACAACGATGACACTACATCTATATGTCCCTCGACGACCCTCGTTCCCGATAAAAAAGAGGAAGAAGAAGAAAAAAAAGAGGAGAAGAAAGAATAGAGGAGAAGACTCCTCTATTCTTTCTTCTCCTCTTTTTTTTCTTCTTCTTCCTCTTCTCTTTTTATACTGTTCTTCCTCTCATGTTTGAGAGGATCGTCGAGGGGTCGGAAGGTTTCCTAGTGTCAAAGGATTCAACGAAACCATGTCTTCATCATTAGGCGAAAGTAACATGTGCATGATGGTACGAAGCTCTCCAAAGTTATTTTGGAACGGAGTCCCACATAAGATAATTCGCTTTTTGGTACAAAGTTTAGCAACACCTTCCAAATATCGTTATTTGGAAGGCCTTTGCTGAAATTCATACAAAAGGCAAATTATCCTATCCGGGACACCATTCCAAAATAACTTTGGAGGACTTCGTCATGCCCTGGTTACTTCCGGCTAATGATGAAGCCATGGATTTCTTCAATACTTTGACACTAGGAAACCTCTCTCGACCCCTCGGCAATCCTTGACCCCTCGAACCCTCGACGACCCTGGAACCCTCGACCCCTAGACGACCCTGAAATAAAAAGAGGAGAAGAAGAAAGGAATATCTAGAGGAGAAGATCGAAGAAAAAAAGAAGAAAAAAAGAGGAGAAGAAGAAAGGAATAGAGGAGAAGAAGAGAAAATAGAATATATTCTATTTTCTCTTCTTCTCCTCTATTCCTTTATTCTTCTCCTCTTCTTTTTTTTCTTTTTCTTATTTATTTTTCCCCTTCTTCCTCTCCTCTTCTTCTCCTTTCTTCCTCTTCTTATTTTCCTTTTTCTTCTCCTTCTTTTTCTTCTTCTTCCTTCTTTCTAGCTAGATATATAAAACTTTTCTAAAAATGTAACTTTTGCATATATACATGGAAAAAATTGTTATCGGGGAGGGAGTATATCGACCCCCCCCCCTCGACCCTCTTTTACTTCTTCTTCCTTCTTCCATGGATTTCTTCAATACTAATTTGACACTAGGAAACCTCTCATATATATCCATCTATAGCCACATACATATATAAATGGAAAAAATGCTATGAACAAAAATACATATATATCAATGCATACATCCATGGATCATCATTGCTCATATATCCATAGTCATATATAAAAAATATTCCTTGCTGAAAACCTATTCTAAACCAATCAAAAAATTCTGAAATTTTGCCATATACACAGAGAACATACATACATATATATATATATATATATATATATTATAAAAATGCAAACAACAAAAAATCTAAAAAAGAAAATATACACGCTCCTTCTTTTCCTTCTTCTTCCTTCTTCCTCTTTTCTTCTCCAACATATAAAGAGCATTATACAGCATATACAGAGCATATACAGGGCATATAAAGAGCATTATACATACATACATACATACATACATCTTAACAAAAAAAATGAAAAATAGGCCGCGGTGGTCGGCGACGGCGACGATGGTTGGCGGTGGAGCATGCGGGGACGGCAATGAGAAGGAAAGGGGAGGAGGCAGGGGCTCACAGCGCGGGGAGAGGTCGAGGTAGAGGCAGAGGTGGTGGCGCGTGGGGCAGGGACGACATCAGGGCGACGCGGGGCAGCGGTGGCGTCGAGGCGGCGAGGTCAGGGCAGCGGTGGAGCGGGGCGGCGATGGCGTCGGGGCAGCGCGGTGAGGCGGACGGCGACGGTGCGGGGTGGTACGCGACAACGGGGGCGGCGACGATG
>NC_041382.1:782237784-782257558 GCF_002162155.2 Triticum dicoccoides
GTGACCAATGCCCCCTTTAGTCCCGGTTGGTGCCACCAACCGGGACCAATGGCCTTGTGCTGCCCCGCGCCCAAAAGTTTAGTCCCACCTCGCTAGTTGAGAGGGCTCGGGAGTGGTTTATAAGCGCTGCTGCGCCCACCCTCCCGAGCTCCTCTCAACTGCAGGCTTTTGGGCCTAATCTGTCACTGCAATGCCTGCGGGCCTGAATCCTGGCCCATGGTAGGGTTTCTAGTCGTATTTAGGCCGTGGTGGCCCAGTAGGTGGCATTTTTTGTTTTTTTGTTGCTTTATTTATTTTCTTTTGTTTTTTACTTTATTTTTTAATTATTTATGCTTTTAGTTTTAGAAAAATTATAAACTTTCTGTTAGTGCCATTAGTTTTCAAATTTGAAAACACTTTTTTAGTTTTTTTGTTTTCTTTGTTGCTTTATTTATTTTATTTTGTGATTAACTTTACTATAAAAATATTTTTTTCCTGTTTTTTTGATTTGTTTTTTGCATTATTTATTTTCTTTTGTTTTTTGCTTTAAATTTTAATTCTGTTTGCTTTTAGGTTAGCAAAATTATAAACTTTCTGTTAGTACCATTAGTTTTAGAAAAATTATAAACTTTCTGTTAGTGCCATTAGTTTTCAAATTTGAATAGTTAAAATTTGAATTCTTTGAAAATTGTTTGAATCACAAGTTTGTGATTAACTTACTAAAAAAATGAGAATAGATGCGCTTATAGAGAAAATTCAACCTAAATTCCTAGTAAATTTCTATGAATTTCAGAGAAATTCACTATGAATTTAGGTTAAACTTTTCTCTATTAGGGCATCTATTTTCACTTTGAGAGGAGCTCAACAAGGCAGAGAGGGAAGGACTTATAAACCGGTGTGAGCCCCCTTCGGTTGGCGAGGTGGTACTAAACTCGGCCCGCAACGAGGACCAACCCTTTAGTCCCGGTTTGAAAGTTGGCATGGGCCAGAGACTAATGGTCATGGTATTACGAGGGCCGAACCATAAGACATGAAAGCATTTCAAATAAACTCTGAAAAAAGTTGAAAGTTGGGATGGTATCATAATTTCACCCACATAGCATGTGCATGTACAAAACGGACAATGGTAGCGTGTTCGTGTGTTACAAAGTTGCGGGAGAAAGTCTTCACTTTTTCTTCGCTTGTGTCATTTGCTTATTGCGCCGTAACCATGGATAATCTTCATTGTTTATCAGGATGCTTGGGTCAGCCTTGACATTAAAGGGAGGAATTTCATGAAACTTTTCATAATCTTCAGACATGTCTGTCTTACCGTCCACTCCCAGGATGTCCCTTTTTCCTGAAAGAACTATGTGGCGCTTTGGCTCATCGTATGATGTATTCGCTTCCTTATCTTTTCTTTTTCTCGGTTTGGTAGACATGTCCTTCACATAGATAACCTGTGCCACATCATTGGCTAGGACGAACGGTTCGTCAGTGTACCCAAGATTTTTCAGATCCACTGTTGTCATTCCGTACTGTGGGTCTACCTGTACCCCGCCGCCTAACAGATTGACCCATTTGCACTTAAACAAAGGGACCTTAAAATCAGGTCCGTAGTCAAGTTCCCATATGTCCACTATGTAACCATAATATGTATCCTTTCTGCTCTCGGTTGCTGCATCAAAGCGGACACCGCTGTTTTGGTTGGTGCTCTTTTGATCTTGGGCGATCGTGTAAAATGTATTCCCATTTATCTCGTATCCTTTGTAAGTCAATACAGTCAAAGATGGTCCCCTGGACAACAAGTACAACTCATCACAAATAGTGTTGTCACCTCTGAGACGTGTTTCCAACCAACTGCTGAAAGTCCTGATGTGTTCACATGTAATCCAGTCGTCGCACTGCTCGGGGTGTTTGGAGCGCAGACTGTTCTTGTGTTCATCGACATACGGGGTCACCAAGGTAGAGTTCTGTAGAACTGTGTAGTGTGCTTGAGACCAAGAATATCCGTCCCTGCATATTATTGAGTCTCTTCCAAGAGTGCCTTTTTCAGTCAGTCTCTCTCATACCGTGATTTAGGGAGACCTATCTTGTTAAGGCCAGGAATGAAGTCAACACAAAACCCAATAACATCCTCTGTTTGATGGCCCATGGAGATGCTTCCTTCTGGCCTAGCGCGATTACGGACATATTTCTTTAGGACTCCCATGAACCTCTCAAAGGGGAACATATTGTGTAGAAATACGGGCCCCAGGATGACAATCTCATCGACTAGATGAACTAGGACGTGCGTCATGATATTGAAGAAGGATGGTGGGAACACCAGCTCGAAACTGACAAGACATTGCGCCACATCACTCCTTAGCCTTGGTACGATTT
Organism: Triticum dicoccoides; assembly: GCF_002162155.2. NCBI lineage: Eukaryota > Viridiplantae > Streptophyta > Magnoliopsida > Poales > Poaceae > Triticum > Triticum dicoccoides. The sequence continues at coordinate 782,240,125 of NC_041382.1, forward strand.
CTGGATCGATCACCTGTTGGGGAACGTAGCAATTTCAAAAAATTTCCTACGCACACACAAGATCATGGTGATGCATAGCAACGAGAGGGGAGAGTGTGATCTACGTACCCTTGTAGATCGACAACGGAAGCGTTAACTTGGTTGATGTAGTCGTACGTCTTCACGGCCCGACCGATCAAGCACCGAAACTACGCCACCTCCGAGTTCTAGCACACGTTCAGCTCGATGACGATCCCCAGACTCCGATCCAGTAAAGTGTAGGGGAAGAGTTCCGTCAGCATGATGGCGTGGTGACGATCTTGATGTACTACTGTCGCAGGGCTTTGCCTAAGCACCGCTACAATATTATCGGGGACTATGGTGGAAGGGGGCACCGCACACGACTAAGAATATGATCACGTGGATCAACTTGTGTGTCTAGAGGTGCCCCCCTGCCCCCGTATATAAAGGAGCAAGGGGGGAGGAGGCCGGCCCTAGGAGAGGCGCGGCAGGTGTGGAGTCCTACTAGGACTCCCTAGTCCTAGTAGGATTCCACCTCCCATATGGAATAGGAAAAGAGGAAGGGAAAAAGAGAAGGAAGGAAGGGGGCGCCCCCCTTCCCTAGTCCAATTCAGACCAGACTAAGGGGAGGGGTGCGGCCACCCTTGAGGCCCTTTTCCTTCTTTCCCGTATGGCCCAATAAGGCCCAATACGTATTCCCGTAACTCTCCGGTACTCCAAAAAATACCCGACTCACTCGGAACCTTTCCGATGTCCGAATATAGTCGTCCAATATATCGATCTTTACGTCTCGACCATTTCGAGACTCCTCGTCATGTCCCCGATCTCATCCGGGACTCCGAGCTCCTTCGATACATCAAACTCATAAACTCATAATATAACTGTCATTGAAACCTTAAGCGTGCGGACCCTACGGGTTCGAGAACAATGTAGACATGACCGAGACACGTCTCCGGTCAATAACCAATAGCGGAACCTGGATGCTCATATTGGCTCCTACATTTTCTACGAAGATCTTTTATCGGTCAAACCGCATAACAACATACGTTGTTCCCTTTGTCATCGGTATGTTACTTGCCTGAGATTCGATCGTCCGTATCCCATACCTAGTTCAATCTCGTTACCGTCAAGTCTCTTTACTCGTTCCGTAATACATCATCTCACAACTAACTCATTAGTTGCAATGCTTGCAAGGCTTATGTGATGTGTATTACCGAGAGGGCCCAGAGATACCTCTCCGACAATCGGAGTGACAAATCCTAATCTCGAAATATGCCAACCCAACATGTACCTTTGGAGACACCTGTAGAGCACCTTTATAATCACCCATTTACGTTGTGACTTTGGTAGCACACAAAGTGTTCCTCCGGCAAACGGGAGTTGCATAATCTAATAGTCATAGGAACATGTATTGGTCATGAAGAAATGAATAGCAACATACTAAACAATCGGGTGCTAAGCTAATGGAATGGGTCATGTCATTCAGATCATTCACCTAATGATGTGATCCCGTTAATCAAATAACAACTCTTTGTCCATGGTTAGGAAATATAACCATCTTTGATTAACGAGCTAGTCAAGTAGAGGCATACTAGTGACATTCTGTTTGTCTATGTATTCACACATGTATTATGTTTCCAGTTAATACAATTCTAGCATGAATAATAAACATTTATCATGATATAAGGAATTAAATAATAACTTTATTATTGCCTCTAGGGCATATTTCCTTCAGTCTCCCACTTGCACTAGGGTCAATAATCTAGTTCACATCGCCATGTGATTTAACAGCAATAGTTCACATCACCATGTGATTAACACCCATAGTTCACATCGATATGTGATCAACACCCAAAGGGTTTACTAGAGTTAGTAATCTAGTTCACATCGCTATGTGATTAACACCCAAAGAGTACTAAGGTGTGATCATGTTTTGCTTGTGAGATAATTTTAGTCAACGGGTCTGTCACATTCAGATCCGTAAGTATTTTGCGAATTCTATGTCTACAATGCTCTGCATGGAGCTACTCTAGCTAATTGCTCCCACTTTCAATATGTATGTAGATCGAGACTTAGAGTCATCCTGATCTGTGTCAAAACTTGCATCGACGTAACTTTTTACGACGAACCTTTTGTCACCTCCATAATCGAGAAATATTTCCTTATTCCACTAAGGATAATTTTGACCAATGTCGAGTGATCTACTCTTAGATCATTATTGTACTCCCTTGCTTAACAGAGTGTAGGGTATACAATAGACCTGGTACACATCATGGCATACTTTATAGAACCTATGGCTGAGGCATAGGGAATGACTTTCATTCTCTTTCTATCTTTTGCCGTGGTCGGGCTTTGAGTCTTACTCAATTTCATACCTTGTAACACAGCCAAGAACTCTTTCTTTGACTGTTCCATTTTTGAACTACTTCAAAATATTGTCAAGGTATGTACTCATTGAAAAAACTTATCAAGCGTCTTGATCTATCTCTATAGATTTTGATGCTTAATATGTAAGCAGCTTCACCGAGGTCTTTCTTTGAAAAACTTCTTTAAGAATACTCCTTTATGCTTTGTAGATTAATTCTACATTATTTCCGATCAACAATATGTCATTCACATATACTTATCAGAAATGTTGTAGTGCTCCCACTCACTTTCTTGTAAATACAGGCTTCATCGCAAGTCTGTATAAAACTATATGCTTTGATCAACTTATCAAAGCGTATATTCCAACTCCGAGATGCTTGCACCAGTCCATAGATGGATCGCTGGAGCTTGCATATTTTGTTAGCACCTTTAGGATTGACAAAACCTTCTGGTTGTATCATATACAACTCTTCTTTAATAAATCTATTAAGGAATGCAGTTTTGTTTATCCATTTGCCAGATTTCATAAAATGCGGCAATTGCTAACATGATTCGGACAGACTTAAGCATAGATACGAGTGAGAAACTCTCATCGTAGTCAACACCTTGAACTTGTCGAAAACCTTTTGCGACAATTCTAGCTTTGTAGATAGTAACACTACTATCAGCGTCCGTCTTCCTCTTGAAGATCCATTTATTCTCAATTGCTTGCCGATCATCGGGCAAGTCAACCAAAGTCCATACTTTGTTCTCATACATGGATCCCATCTCAGATTTCATGGCCTCAAGCCATTTTGCGGAATCTGGGCTCACCATTGCTTCTTTATAGTTCGTAGGTTCGTCATGGTCAAGTAGCATGACCTCTAGAACAGGATTACCGTACCACTCTGGTGCGGATCTCACTCTGGTTTACCTACGAGATTCGGTAGTAACTTGATCTGAAGTTACATGATCATCATCATTAGCTTCCTCACTAATTGGTGTAGAAGTCACAGGAACAGATTTCTGTGATGAACTACTTTCCAATAAGGGAGAAGGTACAATTACCTTATCAAGTTCTACTTTCCTCCCACTCACTTCTTTCGAGAGAAACTCCTTCTCTAGAAAAACTCCGAATTTAGCAACAAAAGTCTTGCCTTCGGATTTGTGATAGAAGGTGTACCCAACAGTCTCCTTTGGGTATCCTATGAAGACATACTTCTCCGATTTGGGTTTGAGCTTATCAGGTTGAAACTTTTTCACATAAGCATTGCAACCTCAAACTTTAAGAAACGACAGCTTAGGTTTCTTGCCAAACCATAGTTCATACGGTGTCGTTTCAAAGGATTTAGATGGTGCCCTATTTAACGTGAATGCAGTTGTCTCTAATGCATAATCCCAAAACGATAGTGGTAGATTGGTAAGAGACATCATAGTTCGCACCATATCTAATAAAGTACGGTTATGACGTTCGGACACACCATTATGCTGTGGTATTCCAGGTGGCGTGAGTAGTGAAACTATTTCACATTGTTTTTAACTGAAGGCCAAACTCGTAACTCAAATATTTTACTTCTGCGATCATATCGTAGAAACTTTTTATTTTTTGTTACGATGATTCTCCACTTCACTCTGAAATACTTTAAACTTTTCAAATGTTTCAGACTTGTGTTTCATCAAGAAGATATACCCATATCTGCTCAAATCATCTGTGAAGGTCAGAAAATAATGATACCCGCCGTGAGCTTCAACACTCATCGGATCACATACATCAGTATGTATTATTTCCAATAAGTCAGTTGCTCGCTCCATTGTTCCGAAGAACGGAGTCTTTGTCATCTTGCCCATAAGGCATGGTTCGCAAGCATCAAGTGATTCCAAAATCCCATCGGCATGGAGTTTCTTCATGCGCTTTACACCAATATGACCTAAACGGCAGTGCCACAAATAAGTTGCACTATCATTATTAACTTTGCATCTTTTGGTTTCAATATTATGATTATGTGTATCACTACGATCGAGATCCAACGAACTATTTTCATTGGGTGTGTAACCATATAAGGTTTTATTCATGTAAACAGAACAACAATTATTCTCTAACTTAAATGAATAACTGTATTGCAATAAACATGATCAAATCATATTTATGCTCAACACAAACACCAAATAACACTTATTTAGGTTCAACACTAACCCTGAAAGTATAAGGAGTGTGCGATGATGATCATATCAATCTTGGAACTACTTCCAACACACATCGTCACTTCACCCTTAACTAGTTTCTGTTCATTCTGCAACTCCCGTTTCGAGTTACTACTCTTAGCAACTGAACCAGTATCAAATACCGAGGGGTTGCTACGAACACTAGTAAAATACACATTAATAATTTGTATATCAAATATACCTTTGTTCACTTTGCCATCCTTCTTATCCGCCAAATACTTGGGGCAGTTCCGCTTCCATTGACCAGTCCCTTTGCAGTAGAAGCACTTAGTCTCAGGCTTAGGACAAGACTTGGGCTTCTTCACTTGAGCATCAACTTGCTTGCTATTCTTCTTGAAGTTCCCCTTCTTCCCTTTGCCCTTTTATTGAAACTAGTGGTCTTGACTACCATCAACACTTGATGCTCTTTCTTGATTTTTTACCTTCATCAATTTCATCATTATGAAAAGCTCGGGAGTCATTTTCGTCATCCCTTGCATACTATAGTTCATCACGAAGTTCTACTAACTTGATGATGGTGACTAGAGAATTTTGTCAATCACTATATTATCTGGAAGATTAACTCCCACTTGATTCAAGCGATTGTAGTACCCAGACAATCTGAGCACATGCTCACTAGTTGAGCGATTCTCCTCCATCTTTTGGCTATAGAACTTGTTGGAGACTTCATATCTCTCAACTCGGGTATTTGCTTGAAATATTAACTTCAACTCCTGGAACATCTCATATGCTCCATGACGTTCAAAACATCTTTGAAGTCCCGATTCTAAGCCATTAAGCATGGTGCACTAAACTATTAAGTAGTCATCATATTGAGCTAGCCAAACGTTCATAACGTCTGCATCTGCTCCTGCAATAGGTCCGTCACCTAGCGGTGCATCAAGGACATAATTCTTCTGTGCAGCAATGAGGATAAACCTCAGATCACGGATCCAATCCGCATCATTGCTACTAACATCTTTCAACACAATTTTCTCTAGGAACATATCAAAATAAACACAGGGAAGCAACAACGCGAGCTATTGATCTACAACATAATTTGCAAAATACTACCAGGACTAAGTTCATGATAAGTTTAAGTTCAATTAATCATATTACTTAAGAACTCCCACTTAGATAGACATCCCTCTAGTCCTCTAAGTGATCACGTGATCCAAATCAACTAAACCATGTCCGATCATCACGTGAGATGGAGTAGTTTCATTGGTGAACATCACTATGTTGATCATATCTACTATATGATTCACGCTTGACCTTTCGGTCTCCGTGTTCCGAGTCCATATCTTTATATGCTTGGCTCGTCAAGTATAACCTGAGTATTCCGCGTGTGCAACTGTTTTGCACCCGTTGTATATGAACGTAGAGCCTATCACACCCGATCATCACGTGGTGTCTCAGCACGAAGAACTTTCGCAACGGTGCATACTCAGGGAGAACACTTCTTGATAATTAGTGAGAGATCATCTTATAATGCTACTGTCAATCAAAGAAAGATAAGATGCATAAAAGATAAACATCACATGCAATCAATATAAGTGATATGATATGGCCATCATCATCTTGTGCTTGTGATCTCCATCTCCGAAGCACCGTCATGATCACCATCGTCACTGGCGCGACACCTTGATCTCCATCGTAGCATCGTTGTCGTCTCACCAATCTTATGCTTCCATGACTATCGCTACCGCTTAGTGATAAAGTAAAACATTACAGCGTAATTGCATTGCATACAATAAAGCGACAACCATATGGCTCCTGCCAGTTGTCGATAACTCGGTTACAAAACATGATCATCTCATACAATAAAATTTAGCATCATGTCTTGACCATATCACATCACAACATGCCCTGCAAAAACAAGTTAGACGTCTTCTACTTTGTTGTTGCATGTTTTACGTGGCTGCTACGGGCTTAAGCAAGAACCAATCTTACCTACGCATCAAAACCACAACGATAGTTTGTCAAGTTGGTGTTGTTTTAACCTTCACAAGGACCGGGCGTAGCCACACTCGGTTCAACTAAAGTTGGAGAAACTGTCACCCACAAGCCACCTATGTGCAAAGCACGTCAGGAGAACCGGTCTCGCGTAAGCGTACGCGTAATGTCGGTCCGGGCCGCTTCGTCCAACAATATCGCCGAACCAAAGTATGACATGCTGGTAAGCAGTATGACTTATATCGCCCACAACTCACTTCTGTTCTACTCGTGCATATAACATCAACATATAAAACCTAGGCTCAGATGCAACTGTTGGGGAACGTAGTAATTTTAAAAAAAATTCTTACGCACCCGCAAGATCATGGTGATGCATAGCAACGAGAGGGGAGAGTGTGATCTACGTACCCTTGTAGATCGACAACGGAAGCGTTAACTTGGTTGATGTAGTCGTACGTCTTCATGGCCCGACCGATCAAGCACCGAAACTACGGCACCTCCGAGTTCTAGCACACGTTCAGCTCAATGACGATCCCCGGACTCCGATCCAGCAAAGTGTAGGGGAAGAGTTCCGTCAGCACGACGGCGTGGTGACGATCTTGATGTACTACTGTCGCAGGGCTTTGCCTAAGCACCGCTACAATATTATCGAGGACTATGGTGGAAGGGGGCACCGCACACGGCTAAGAATATGATCACGTGGATCAACTTGTGTGTCTAGAGGTGCCCCCCTGCCCCTGTATATAAAGGAGCAAGGGGGGAGGAGGCCGGCCCTAGGAGAGGTGCGCCAGGTGTGGAGTCCTACTAGGACTCCCTAGTCCTAGTAGGATTCCACCTCCCATATGGAATAGGAAAAGAGGAAGGAAAAAAGAGAAGGAAGGAAGGGGGCGCCCCCCTTCCCTAGTCCAATTCGGACCAGACTAAGGGGAGGGGTGCGGCCACCCTTGAGGCCCTTTTCCTTCTTTCCCGTATGGCCCAATAAGGCCCAATACATATTCCCGTAACTCTCCGGTACTTCAAAAAATACCTGAATCACTCGGAACCTTTTCGATGTCCGAATATAGTCGTCCAATATATCGATCTTTACGTCTCGACCATTTCGAGACTCCTCGTCATGTCCCCGATCTCATCCGGGACTCCGAACTCCTTAGGTACATCAAAACTCATAAACTCATAATATAACTGTCATTGAAACCTTAAGCGTGCGGACCCTACGGGTTCGAGAATAATGTAGACATGACCGAGACACGTCTCCAGTCAATAACCAATAGCGGCACCTGGATGCTCATATTGGCTCCTACATTTTCTACGAAGATCTTTTATCGGTCAAACCGCATAACAATATACGTTGTTCCCTTTGTCATCAGTATGTTACTTGCCTGAGATTCGATCGTCGGTATCCCATACCTAGTTCAATATCGTTACCGGCAAGTCTCTTTACTCGTTCCGTAATACATCATCTCACAACTAACTCATTAGTTGCAATGCTTGCAAGGCTTATGTGATGTGTATCACCGAGAGGGCCCAGAGATACCTCTCCGACAATCGGAGTGACAAATCCTAATCTCGAAATATGCCAACCCAACATGTACCTTTGGAGACACCTGTAGAGCACCTTTATAATCACCCATTTACGTTGTGACGTTTGGTAGCACGCAAAGTGTTCATCCGGCAAACGGGAGTTGCATAATCTCATAGTCATAGGAACATGTATAAGTCATGAAGAAAGCAATAACAACATACTAAACGATCGGGTGCTAAGCTAATGGAATGGGTCATGTCAATCAGATCATTCACCTAATGATATGATCCCGTTAGTCAAATAACAACTCTTTGTCCATGGTTAGGAAACATAACCATCTTTGATTAACGAGCTAGTCAAGTAGAGGCATACTAGTGACACTCTGTTTGTCTATGTATTCACACATGTATTATGTTTCCGGTTAATACAATTCTAGCATGAATAATAAACATTTATCACGATATAAGGAAATAAATAATAACTTTATTATTGCCTCTAGGGCATATTTCCTTCATCACTTTCTGAGAGATTGCATTGAGGAATGCACATAGCTTCACAATGGCTAATCGGACGTTTTTCGGTAGAAGCCCCCTCAATGCAACCGGAAGCAGTTGCGTCATAATCACGTGGCAGTCATGAGACTTTAGGTTCTGAAACTTTTTCTCTGGCATATTTATTATTCCCTTTATATTCGACGAGAAGCCAGTCGTGACCTTCATACTAAGCAGGCATTCAAAGAAGATTTCTTTCTCTTCTTTCGTAAGAGCGTAGCTGGCAGGACCTTTATACTGCTTCGGAGGCGTGCCGTCTTTTTCGTGCAAACGTTGCAGGTCCTCCCGTGCCTCAGGTGTATCTTTTGTCTTCCCATACACGCCCAAGAAGCCTAGCAGGTTCACGCAAAGGTTCTTCGTCACGTGCATCACGTCGATTGAGGAGCGGACCTCTAGGTCTTTCCAGTAGGGTAGGTCCCAAAATATAAATTTCTTCTTCCACATGGGTGCGTGTCCCTCAGCGTCATTCGGAACAGCTAGTCCACCGGGACCCTTTCCAAAGATTACGTAGTGTAAATCATTGACCATAGCAAGCACGTGATCACCGGTGCGCATGGCGGGCTTCTTCCGGTGATCTGCCTCGCCTTTGAAATGCTTGCCTTTCTTTCGACATTGATGGTTGGTCGGAAGAAATCGACGATGGCCCAGGTACACATTCTTCCTGCATTTGTCCAGGTATATACTTTCAGTGTCATCTAAACAGTGCGTGCATGCGTGGTATCCTTTGTTTGTCTGTCCTAAAAGGTTACTAAGAGCGGGCCAATCGTTGATGGTCACGAACAGCAACGCCTTAAGGTTAAATTCCTCCTGTCTGTGCTCATCCCACGTACGTACACCGTTTTCATTCCACAGCTGTAAAAGTTCTTCAACTAATGACCTTAGGTACACATCAATTTCGTTGCCGGGTTGCTTAGGGCCTTGGATGAGAACTGGCATCATAATGAACTTCCTCTTCATGCACATCCAAGGAGGAAGGTTATACATACATAGAGTCACGGGCCAGGTGCTGTGATTGCTGCTCTGCTCCCCGAAAGGATTAATGCCATCCGCGCTTAAAGCAAACTATACATTCCTTGGGTCCTTTGCAAACTCATCCCAGTACTTTCTCTCGATTTTTCTCCACTGCGACCCGTCAGCGGGTGCTCTCAACTTCCCATCTTTCTTTCGGTTCTCACTGTGCCATCGCATCAACTTGGCATGCTCTTCATTTTTGAACAGACGTTTCAACCGTGGTATTATAGGAGCATACCACATCACCTTCGCAGGAACCCTCTTCCTGGGGGGCTCGTCGTCAACATCACCAGGGTCATCTCGTCTGATCTTATACCGCAATGCACCGCATACCGGGCATGCGTTCAGATCCTTGTATGCACCGGGGTAGAGGATGCAGTCATTAGGGCATGCATGTATCTTCTCCACCTCCAATCCTAGAGGGCATACGACCTTCTTTGCTGCGTATGTACTGTCGGGCAATTCGTTATCCTTTGGAAGCTTCTTCTTCAATATTTTCAGTAGCTTCTCAAATCCTTTGTCAGCCACAGCATTCTCTGCCTTCCACTGCAACAATTCCAGTACGGTACCGAGCTTTGTGTTGCCATCTTCGCAATTGGGGTATAACCCTTTTTTGTGATCCTCTAACATGCGATCGAACTTCAGCTTCTCCTTTTGACTAATGCATTGCATCCTTGCATCGACAATGACCCGGCGGAGATCATCATCATCGGGCACATCGTCTGGTTCCTCTTGATCTTCAGCAGCTTCACCCATTGCAGCATCATTGGGCACATCGCCTGGTTCCTCTTGATCTTCATCAGCTCCCCCCGTTGCAGCATCACCGTATTCAGGGGGCACATAGTTGTCATCGTAGTCTTCTTCTTCGCCGTCTTCCATCATAACCCCTATTTCTCCGTGCCTCGTCCAAACATTATAGTGTGGCATGAAACCCTTGTAAAGCAGGTGGGAGTGAAGGATTTTCCGGTTAGAGTAAGACCTCGTATTACCACATTCAGTGCATGGACAACACATAAAATCATTCTGCTTGTTTGCCTCAGCCGCGTCGAGAAACTCATGCACGCCCTTAATGTGCTCGCGGGTGTGTCTGTCACCGTACATCCATTGCCGGTTCATCTGCATGCATTATATATAATTAAGTGACCAAATTAATAGAAGTTCATCATCACATTAAAACCAAAGTGCATACATAGTTCTTATCTAACAACATATAGCTCTCCGGAGCATCTAATTAATTAAACCATACATTGAAACCATGTAAAACATTTCAATGCGAAAACAAATGCGATCATAATCGCAACCAAGGTAACAATTGATCCAACGGCATAATGATACCAAGCCTCGGTATGAATGGCATATTTTCTAATCTTTCTAATCTTCAAGCGCATTGCATCCATCTTGATCTTGTGATCATCGACGACATCCGCAACATGCAAGTCCAATACCATCTTCTCCTCCTTAATTTTTTTTATTTTTTCCTTCAACAAATTATTTTCTTCTTCAACTAAATTTAACCTCTCGACAATAGGTCGGTTGGCATTTTCGAAAAAATACATCCTAGATAAATAAAATCTATGTCACGTTGGTCGGCATAATTTTCATAAACAATAAATAAACCAATAGTTATAAAGATAATATACATACCACATCCGAATCATAGACAGGACGAGGGCCGACGGGGGCGGATACCAAAACCATCGCACTATATAAGATGCAATAATAAATGTAAGAAAATGATACAAGTATCTATCTAAGCATACAAGTAAGAATATTTTTTCTTTCAGAAAGAAGATAAGAACGAGAGGCTCACCACGGTGGTGTCGGTGATGAGATCGACGCGGGTGATCGACGGCGGTGAAGACGGGGACGGGGCGTGACGGACCGCTAAATCTAGACAAATCTCGAGGAAAATGGAGCTTGGAGGTCGAGCTTCGAGAGGAGAAAGCTTAAGTAGTGTGGCTCGGGCATTCCATCGAACACCTCATGTGCATAGGAGGTGAGCTAGAGCACCACAAAGCCCTCTCCCCCTCGGCCAGAAAAAACAAAGCAGTATGCTCTGCTCTTGCGCGAGAGGGTATATATAGGCACCTCATTGGTCCCGGTTGGTGACATGAGCCGGGACTAAAGGGGAGCCTTTGGTCCCGGTTCAAGCCACCAACCGGGACCAATGGTGGTGGGCCAGGAGCGAGGCCCATTGGTCCCGGTTCATCCCACCAACCGGGACCAAAAGGTCCATATGAACTGGGACCAATGGCCCACGTGGCCTGGCCGCCCCCCTGGGTTCACGAACCGGGACCAATGCCCACATTGGTCCCGGTTCTAGACTGAACCGGGACTAATGGGCTGACCCGGCGTGGACCAAAGCCCTGTTTTCTACTAGTGTTATACCCAGTTAATATTTCTTTTTCTTATTTTTCTTTTTCTCAAAAATATGTCCTCTGATTTATGTGAATCTTCAGTCCTGGATGAAGTACACAGGCTAGGCACCCAACTCCAAAATTAAAGATTTAGGTTGAGTTGATGACGTGGAGAAGAGAAAATGGATTTGTTTTTCCACAACAGCTAAAGGTCAAGCTACTGAATTTACTTTTCGGGTAAGTAGAAATTCGTTTTGAGAAGGTAGATAAGGAAGCGCCGAGGGAGAGGAAGAAGGATACGGTGAGGCCACCGACACTGGGGAAAAAGCAACCCACTATCTATGTTAGGGTGGCTGGTGCAGGTTCACCGGGGATTTTGCTGGGTGGCGAGGCTGGCGCGGTAGCCTAATTGACGTTGTAGCCATTCCCTTGTTTTTTCCACTAAGAAATGGCTTTTTTTCTTCTAAAAGCAGATTGGTTAGAAACAAACAAATACAATGTACTGGTTTGTATTCACATCAGATGGATAGGTTGTCACTACCAAAACTTGTCCAGTTGAGAAGTTCAGTTTGCAACTTATCCTTTTCTTCAACTTGACAGACTGAATCTGCACTTGTCTGTAAGTTTAAAGCCGAAATAGGTGTTGAATAATTGAGAACGTTCCATTGATTTTAATCCAGAAGAACAGAAGATAATACATGATAATCATGATGAGCGATGCAAGTAACACAATGATGTAACTAGTCATGCAATTTGGTACATAACATACGAATGTCATATCCATATTGATACAAGTAGTAGACCGTACACAAACCCTGTCATAGGGGAGAAGAACAAACGTTGTGCGGTGGAAAAAGGTGCAGGTGCGTCTTTGCCATGTCACCAAGGAGGTTGTCAACGTTGGAGAAGTAGTTGTCGTCGGGAACTCGTCGTCGAGGAGGTCTTCGTTCGCAACCACAAGGAACAAATATCTAGCAGTCACGTACCACAAAAACCTGAGCGCGCCCCTCACGTACCAGATCACAAGAGATGAGGATTCGAAGGCCCGTTGTCTCACCTCACAGTGCACGCAGAGATGCGGGATAGAAAAATGGTAAACGACTCAACGCTTGGAATAGAAGGTAGGTCTCTTTGGGAGAGACCAAGTGGCTTATATCTAGAGAAGAGGAGCGACCTCTCTCATAGACTCCAGGAAGTGGAAGCTAAATCGAAACACTAATGTCTAGGCAAAACTGAAACAGCAATGACATCGATCAGAAGATGAATGGAAATATTCACACCCGTTCTATTTCATTTTCCACGCACGAAATGAAGGAAAAGAAACCAAGACACTAATGGAGAAATGAAGTTGAAACTTCAATGGGGAGATGAAAGAAACAATCACAACTATTGTATTTGCTTTCGTTCTTCAGTAGCACGAAACAATTCAGTTTTTCCTTGTCATGCATGAACGTGCTATATGGGCCTATGGTGGGATTTTACAGGAATTATTGGATATAACAATTGGGCTAGAGACATAACAATGCTGAAACCCAATAATTCCAACAACATGTAGGTGTTCAAAGAAAACCAAGAGCTTGTTACTACTAATAACTAAATCGTGGCGTACATTCTGCCTTAAATAGAAACTAAGTAGTACAGTAGGAGTACAAGTTATGTGATTGGGAACGGCTTAGTAGATGCTCTAAGCAGGCAGACATGCACACGCATTAAACACGATCTACAATAATCTCTAGATCCCGGCCGCGCCTAATAATTTGAATATTTATAGTATTTATTTGAATTATATTGTAGCAAAGGGTGCGTATGAGATCACAAGAGCACTTTCGGGAACACATTTACAATTGTATATTTTAAAAAGAAGTCATTGACAAAGTCAAGCCGGCTCCGATAAAGGAGCAGCGACCGCAGCGCGTCGGCGGCTCGTTCTGGCGACAGTAGTGGTCATTCGATGGTCTCAAAATTTTAATATAATTTTTATTATGTTTGAGATCCTTTGTACTTCAGATGAATCTTTATAATAGGTCTAATCCTTTGCCTGATAATAATAACAATTTAAAAACATAAACATAATTAAGTTGGGTGGTGCATGCATGTGTTGTTAGGTGTTTTTCTGGCTGGATCCATCCATGCCTGACTGTCACTCGGCGCCAGTACCGAGGGGAGGAGGGGGGCAGCACGACGGTTATGGGGCGGCGAAGCTGGCGCGGTAGCCAAATTGATATTGCAGCCATTCCTTTGTTTTTCCCACTAAGAAATGGAATTTTTTCTAAAAACACATTGGATAAAAACAAGCAAAAACACTGTACCAGTTAGGGCATCTTCAACGCCGATCTGTAAACCTTTCGTAACCGTCAAGACCACACTGTCCGGACCGCGGAAGCCATCCAACGCCGATCTGTATCGGTCGCGTAACGGGCCAGACGTGATTTCTCCAGTAAACCGGACACAAACGTGCGGAGGTTTGCGAGAGTCCGGACATGCGAAACGCGCTCTCTGCCCCTGGCCCACCCAAAAGAAAGGTCGAGCCCGCACTTCTGTAGCACTCCGCACTGTTTCCGTGCCAAATATCCCCATTCTCTCTTCCACTCTCCGCCGCTCTCCTCCCAATTTCCGTTCTTTTCTCCCACCCTCTCCTTTTCTCCGCCCCGACGTATATGGAACCGTCGGTGAACCTGTCGGAGATGGAGGCGGCCGAGGTGCCGGAGGATCTGAGCATCACGCTCGCCCGAAAGATCAGCTCGGAGACGCGGCAAAATCATTGTGTCAAAGCGAAGGCCGCAAAGGAGGAGAAGATGAGGAAGTGTCTGGACCCCGGTGGGCCTGGTGGTGGCGATGGGCGTGGCTGACGGGGCGGGAGGCGAGGCCATGGCGGGCACCGCCAGACGGGTGCGGCCACAGTACATACGACACCGTGGCCGGAGCCTTACAAGCCTTCATACTACTATGCCGCCAAGAAGATGGGTGCAAGCCCCGTCGGTATGGCTCCTTACAGCATTGATGTTAATGTGGCGTCGTTCTTCTCCGAGTATTCTTCGCCATCGCTTGTCCGGGCGTGGACGGCTGGCGGAGAGCAGATGGGTGCCCGCGCGTTGTTTGTTGCAATGCCGAGAGCGGGGGAGCCGGTGTATGACGCGGACAGGGAGATGCTCGATACCATCCACGACGGAGGCAAGGGAGGAGGAGGTGGCTATGAGGGCGGGCAGGTGGAGGACTCGGATCCCACCCGGTCTGGCAGCTACCAGCAGCAGCAGTCCTACACCCAGACCGGCGATGGCACACAACAACCGCAGCACTGGGCCACCGAAGAGCAGCATCTGGAGGGAGCAGGGGGAGGAGGACGGAGACAACGATGATCCGGATGATACTGCTGGCGATCCGAAGAAGAAGGGTATAGGAAAAAGCTTCAACATGCGGGAGGATGAGCTGATCTGCAACGCATGGTTGGTCACTAGCCTCGATCCTATCCATGGCACGGAGAAAAGGGCACAACCTTTAGAAAGAACATTCACATATGGTCCTATGAGCGCAAGCATTTCGCGCCCTACTCCGACGCGTTGATCCGCATCCGTGAGCGGAAGTCCCTCAACCATCGATGGTACACCATCCGAGAGGCCGTTGTCAAGTATTGCGGACACTTGAAGCATCTCATTGCACGGTGGCCTAGCGGTGCACAAATCACCGTGCAAGTAAGTTGATCACTAGCCGGATATGCTCTAGTTTTGTTGATCACTAACTGGAGATGCTCTACTTTTGTTGATCACTAGCTGGAGATGTTCTAGTTTTATTGCTCACTAGACGGTTATGCATTGTTTTACTTTTATAGCCTACTCGTGCTTGTGTGGTGTATAAAAAGTTGGAGAAGAAGTTCTTCAGCGTCATATATTATTGGTTGAAGTTGAATGGGAAACCGAAGCGGGATTTTCTCATTGCCAGAACCGCTGCCCAAACCAACAAGGAAGAAACCGACGACCCTGCCGATCCAGCCCAAAAACCACCAAAGAAGGAGGTTAGAAGAAATCTGCGGTCTTGACCTCTACGTGCTCGACGATATGTCTGTGGTCCGCTGTCAGGCGGCGGCGATTCTGACGGCTCCTGTCCAGGGGCGCCTTGTCTGTTTGACCGACCGTATTGCTGTGGACGTACGTACTCCAATGGAGAGGACTATAGGTTAGAGTCTAGAGTAGACTGAGGAGGATCTGCTGCGGTCCAGGCCTGAGCCAAGCTTTGTTTGGCCGCATGCCGGTGTCCGAATGCAGTGGCTCCATCTGACTATTGCTATTGCGGTGCGTGCGGCGCATCCTTCCGGTCCACTGTCCCGGCGATGGCTACACGATCCTCCATCTTCACGCACTTGCAGCAGCAGCAGCAGCGTGAGCGTGTTTCATCCATTGCCTCTCGATCGATATTAACAGGTCAATCTGCACATGCTTCTTCAACAAGGAACATAGTTCTCTCTCTCTCCCTCTCTCTCTGATTGGCCTTGCTTTTGGTATCTGCCGGACCGTCGTCGAGCCGCGATTCCGACGGCTCTTCTCCGCGTCGCTCGACCGGCCGACCGCGTTGCCGTCGCGATTCTGACAGCCCTCCAATGTTGCTGTTGCTGTTGCCATTGTGGTTCACTGCAACTTTGCTCAGAGAGCGTGCATGCTCTGCCCGGCTGAATCTGCACGTGCTTTTCCAAACAGAGATCAAACTCTCTCGGACGAATCTCTGATGGGGCACCATGCGCACATTGATCTGGATCGTCGGAATCTCTGATCTAATCGGCAAGGCAGGAGAAGCAGAGGAATTTGTAGGAACCTGAAACGTGCGTGCGTCAAATCCACTGCTCTGCCCTTGTCGATCGGCTTCTCTGCTCCAAGATTTGACCAGCCAGGATGCAGTGCTGGCACATAGATAGATCATGGCCATTCCAATGGCCATTCCAATGCACCACGCAACGCAAGCAAAGGTAGGTATGTACGGAGTAGCTTGGAAGGATGGTATGGATATCGATCGATGCATCATGCATGCGCCGTATGGACAGCAACGGTGGTACGGCGGTGATCTGAATCGCGTCTCCGTCCTCATCCAGTCCGTGGGAAAAGGAAGCTACCAACGGCACGGGTGGGTTCGCTCTCAGTACGAAGAGACCGATGCACATGCGACATGTGACCACGTACGCCGGCCGGCTCCGTTGATAGATCGATCGATGCAATTCTCGGCCTATCATACTGATTGATCTTCACCCTGCCACGCATGCATGCATCAACATGCATCAACATGCATAGATCGATGAAACAAACTGGTGAGAGATCAAATTACAAGTGCATGCCGATCGAACGAAGGAGTCCATGGATGGGGTTGAGAGGAGGAAGATGCACTTGTCGCCATGTCTGTCGTGTCGTTGGTAGCCATATATGCGATAATCCTACACTTACCAAGAATTACGTCAAGTTTTTTCTAAGATAAGATAGAATTACGTCAAGTCTTACATAACCTTCCCT
>NC_041382.1:782257849-782278798 GCF_002162155.2 Triticum dicoccoides
TTTCCTCTCTTTTTTAGAACACCCCTCCTTTCCTCTAATCCCAATCACAAACTGCCATCTGGCTAATCACGTAACATTACGTTAACTTTGTCCGTATGTGTAGCATTACTCCCATATATGCTGCCCCCACAGCCCATGTGATGTGATGGCAGGTTAGAGCCTCTCCAACCGCGCCCCCAACAGGCCCTCCCCCGACGTTTTTGCCGCGCCGGCGTCAAAAAAAGGTCCAGTCGCGCCCCCAGAAGCCCGTTTTTCGCCAGCTCGGGCCAGAACTGGTGCCGGCGGATTCAGGCCGAACCCGGCGCCCTGGGGGCGCTTGGGGAGCCGGCACAAGCGAAAAAGGCGCGTGGGTCCACCCTGGCGGCGACCCGAGGGCCTTTTCCCGCCGTTTCTTGACGCTTTTCTCTCGCATCCCTCCCGCTCGCTCGCCTTCCTCCCGCCATTCCCTCCCTTTCTCCCGCTAAACCCCCTCCCGCTCGCCTTCCAGTCGCCGCCATGCCGCCGAAGAAGTACGCCATGCCGCGCGTGGCGGTAACCACGACTGGCACCGTGGCCCAGCCGAAGTAGAGGAAGCCGAGGGCGCCGCCATTGAAGCCACCGGGCATGTCGAACGCCGAGTGGAGGGTGGAAGTTCAGCGACGCGACGCAGTCACCGCCGACCGGCAGAACAGGGCCAGGGCCATCGCCAAGAAGGCCAGCGACAACGCGGCGCGCGCGGCGGCGTCCTCCTCATCGGTCGACCACGCGGGGATGATGAATCCACCCGTCGTCAGCCACGCCCAGTACGCGCCCTGGGGATAGCAAGGCGTCGGATCTCCATGGGGATCGTCGTCGCCCGGCTACGCCGACGGCGACGCGCACGGTGGGTTCAACCCAAACATGACCTTCCCCCATGGCCACCCCGCGACGCGCACAACCTCGCCCACCTTCGTCGGCGTGCAGTACCCTCCATACAACTACTCGCCGCCCGCCTACGCGTCCACACCGACGCCCCATCTCCGCCGTGGACCGCTGCCCTTCTCGCACCTCGGCGACACCGACGACACAGGAGCCGACATGGACGGCATCATCGCGACAGGATCGACCGCGGCCGCCGCGTCTCCCGGGTTTGCCACCCAGGACGAGGTAGTGGATCTCAGCGGCACACATGGAGGCCGAGCTCGGCTACGTCTACGGCGAGGACGCGCACGAAGCGCAGGAACCCGAGGAGGAGGAGGAGGACGAGGAGGAGGAGGAGGAGCCGGCTCCTGATCCGACAAAGGGGCGCCAGAAGAAGAAGCGGGCAGCTAGGCCAGGCGAACCGCGCATCAAGTGGACGTTCAAGGAGGAGGAATGCCTCACCGAAGCATGGAAAGTCGTCTGCTTCGACCCGACCACCGGCACGAACCAGAGCTTCGAGACGTACTGGGACCGCATCAAGGCCGAGTTCGACGAGCGGAAGCTCGTCGACCCCTACTTCAAAGACATCTACATGCAGTGCGGCTCCAAGGCGATGGCGAACCATTGGGGGCGTATCCAGGGGGCGTGCAACAAATGGCATGAAATCGTCGAGGAGGTCGCGGCTCGCCCGAAGAGCGGCGCCAGCGTTGAGGATCAGGTACGCACGCCGTTCGCCCGCATCTCTTCGTCGTCTACGCCCGCCGCCCGCCAACTGTTTGTTCCTCCGCGCAGTTGCTGCGCATGTTCACCATGTATCGGCGCGAGAACCTCGACGCCGACTTCAAGCACATCCACGTCTACAAGCGCATTGACAAGTGCGAGAAGTGGGCGGAAGTCCGACGTACCCTCGACAAGGCCAAGGAGACATACAAGCCGGACGCGACGACTCCGGGCGCGTCAGAGGGGCGGCCGGACGACCACAAATTGGCAAAGAAGGGAAAAAACGCCGACGCGGCAACCGCGCGAGTGCAGGAGTCCATCGAGCATTGCCTCGCCGACGCCCAGGCCCGAGCCGTCCTACGTGAAGAGAAGACCGATGCGCGGTGGTCGTCGCTGATGACGAACAACGCCATCAAGCTCGACCTGCTCCGGACCAACGTCGACCTGCTCCGGACGAGCGTCGCCGCGAAGAAGAGGAACACCGACATGGCTTTTCTGATGGGCGGGGCGGACATGCTCCAGAGCAACGACGAGCAGCTCAGGGCGTGGTACATGGCGGAGCGCGGCCTCATCCTGAACCAGATGCAGACGGCAACGCCGACGACGCCAGCTCCCGCGCCCACGGCCACACGGACGCCAAGCCCGAACGGCGCCTCTACATCGCCGCCCAGCAGTACCGAAGCCGCGCCAACACAGCCCAACACCGAAGCAGCTCCGACACCGCCGAGCCCGCGCACGCCGACCCCGCCAACGCCTGGAGCCGACCCCGCCGAGTGATTCGTTGCGCACGCGAACTTGCGGCGTGCAGCGCTCAGTTTTTTGTAATGCCAGACTATGTCCGATCGCCGGATTTGTGGCGTCTTTTGTGAGCGGGAACGACCTAGTTCAAATTTCCCGCATTTTGAGGCCGGCGCTTGGGGGCGTGACTGGGAGCTAGGTCGCCCCAGGGACCGAACTAGCGTCGACACGCCCCCAGGCCGCTCTATTTAGGCGCCCTGGGGGGCTGAACGGCTGGAGATGCCCTTAATTACCTAGCGAGGGCCATCTGTCGATCTAACCATGCATTCGCCGGCCCTTCTTTTTTCTTGTTGTTACCATTCGCTGGAGTGGAGTGCTCCACATTCGGTTATATAGGCGATTTTTCACAAAGAAGAAGAAGAAGAAGAGAGTTATACCAAATTAACCATTTTCTTGTTCTTTTTCTCGATAATATGTCCTCTGATTTATGTGAATCTTCACTCCTGGATATACACGGGCTAGGCACCAAACTCCAAACTTGAAGATTTAGGTTCAGTACTAGTTTGATGAGCGTGGAGAAGACAAAATGGATTTATTTTTCCCACTAAGAAATGTCTTTCTTTCAAAAAAAAAGAAAAAGAAATTGGTTAGAAACAAGCAAATACACTGTACTGGTTAGTATTCACGATCACATGGAGAGGTTGTGGCTACCAAACTTGTCCGGTTGAGAAGTTCAGCGTGCAACTTAGTGTTTTCTTCAACTTGACAGACTGAATTCGTGCTTTTCGGTAAGTTTAAAGTTGAAATATGTGTTTAATAATTGAGAACGTTCCATTAATTTTAATCCAGAAGAACGGAAGATAATACATGATAATCTTGATGAGATATGCAAGTAATACAATGATGTAACTAGTCATGCAATTTGGTACATAACATACGAACATTATATCCATATTGATACAAATAGTAGACCATACACAAACCCTGTCATAAGGGAGAAGAACAAACGTTGTGCGGCAGAAAAAGATGCAGGTGCGTCTTTGCCATGTCACCAAGGAGGTCATCAATGTCGGAGAAGTAGTTGTCCTCGTGAACTCGTCGCCGAGGATGTCTTCGTTCGCAGCCATGATGAACAAAGATCTAGTAGTCACGCAAGGATACAACCCAAAAATATGATCACGCTCCTCACGTACCGGATCAAAAAAGGCGGGGTTTTGAAGGCTTGTTGTCTCACGTCGCAGTGCACGCCGAGAATCAAGATGGAAAAACTACAGACAACACAACGCTTGCGACAAGAAGGCAGTCGCTTTGGGAGAGACCAAGTGGCTTATATCTAGAGAAGAGGAGCGACCTCTCTTATAGACTCCAGAAAGTGGAAGCGAAACCGAATCACCAATGTCTTGGCAAAACTGAAACATCAATGACATCAATTGGAAGATGAATGGAAACATTCACACCCATTCGATACCGTTTTCCATGCATGAAATGAACGTAAACGAAACCAAAACATTAATGGAGAAACGAAAGTGAAACATTAATGGGGAGACGAAGGAAGGGGTCACAATTGTAGTACTCCCTTCGTCACGGTTTAGAAGACGCGTTTGGAAATTCTCTAGGACCTAGGTGGTTATCTATTGGTTGTGAGATGGGCTAAAATATAGCATTCACACTATGCATGCATATAGAAATAGTATATCGGAGTACTGATTAGCTACTAGAAATAAATGCAATACGCCCTAAACCTTGTCTATTATGGAAACACACGCAAATTTAACTGTGTCTTCTAAATTGTGACGGAGGAGTATTTGGTTTTGTTCTTCCCTAGCGCAAAATAGTTTATTTATTTCTCTTGTCATGCATGAACGGGCCATATGAGGATTTCACTAGAAATTATTGGATGTAACAAATGGGCTACAGCCCAATAATCCTGACAACATGTGCATGTTCAAAGAAAACCAATGGCTTGTTACTGAACACTAAATCGGGTTGTACGTTCTGTCTTAAGTAAGTACAGTACTACTGGTTGTACAAGTTATGCGATTAGGAATGGGTTAGTAGATGCTCTAAGCAGGCAGACATGCACACACATTGAACACGATCTCATAATAATCTATTCTACGCCTGACGCGTGCGCGTTGGCGGCGCCTAATTAATACTGGTCACATATAGTGGGGAGTAACTTAGACTAGGTTACTATCTTCATAATGCAAAGTAACATGATAGTAATATCATAGATGATTTTATTTATTAACTTGTAGACTTATCTTATTTTGAAAAGCGCTATGTTGCAGTAACATATTATGTTATCATCTCTCATTAATTACTTGCCACATAAACAGAATTTTCTCAAAATACGCTATGTTACTAGCTAAGTTAATTTGGGCGCCTTCCCGTCATTGATACACACAGACACGTGTGGGCCATCCATCCCTTGCCTTGACCGCCATTAATTAATTAGTTAATTTACAATGCAAACATCAATCATTCCACATACTGTACACAATGACAGTACAGATCGTTGGCGAATCCTACTCCTAGCTATCAAAATCGATTGCACAATCATGCACCAAGTCTAAATCTTTTTTTCTTTTTGGTGGGGTGGGAAAGTACCATGTCTAAATCTAATAGGACTAGGAGTAGGCAATTCCTTAACAATGGATTAGCGCTAGTACGGTGCATGATGTGACGATGCAAGATGGATAGCTCGGTGGTCCTTTTCTTTCTTCTCCATCAAACTTGGACCACCATCACCCCAACTCGACCACGTCCATCCATCCATGGACAGATCCACCCCTCCCCCTTACACATTTCCTGTGAATTACTACTCCCTTCTTTTCGGTTTATAAGACTTATCTCAAAATTTACTTTTTTCATTTTATAAGGCTCAATTTGGTTGTTTCACATCACAAGGTCAGATCCAATGTGCATTAAATCATGCATGCAAGTATTAAGAGAAAATTGACCAATACATGTACTTTGTGCATGCATGCGTTGCAATTAATGCATTGACAAACATAATTCTTTGAGGAAAACAAAATCATTAATTGGGTGCTTTTGCAAACTACAAAAAGTATTCTACCACTCATCATTTACCTTGGTTGGTGAGATTTTTGAATTGAGCCCTATAAACCGGAAAGGAAGGAGTAGTATTATTAGTCATTGTTAGGCTAGTCATAGTGGGAGTAATTTAGCTAGTAACATAGCACATTTTTAGAATATTCTGCTTATGTGGCAAGTAATCAATGAGAGGTGGTAACATAATATGTTACTGTAACATAACGCTTTCCGAGACAAGATGAGTCTACGAGCTAATAAATGAAGCCATCTATGATACTACCAGTACTCCCTCCGTCTAGGTGTGTAACTCACCTTACGAAAATCAAATAATCTCAAAACACTTAGGCATCGTACATTAACTCCCTTCTCGTTTTTTGTTTTGTGGCATATCTACCAATAAGATATATGTGATGTGCATGCTTTCAATGACTTGAGACTACCAAACATAGCATGCAGTGGTTAGTTCATTGCATGCAGTGCTATTAATTAGCAAAAAGACATTAAGTTTCCTCGTTTTCCTCTCCGCCTTGGTCGCGATGCACAACGTAAGATGACTTACACATCTAGACGGAGAAAATATGTTACTTTACATTATAAAGGTAGTAACTTAGACTAGTGTCATATGCATGACACTAGTTTAAATTACTCCCCACTATGACCAGCCTTACACATGTCGTCAGAAGATATTATACTTCACTAAGCTAAGCTTACAGTTAGTATGCGTGCGTGCCTAATTGGGGCCTCATATCTGCGTGCCTAATTAATCATCAGTTGCTTAGCATTGTCTAATTGTGGTGTGCCATCTCATAAATAATAATACAAGCCGTTTTAATTAGGAACTTGGACACGTAGCTAGCATATACTATAACAGATTTTTGTGAAACTTAACACACGTTCACAATTATTGTGCATTTTGAAAAAGAAAAATTTTATGAAAACACAAACGCAATCAAGTTGGGTGGTGCATGCATGTGTTGTTAGGTGTTTTTTCTGGTAGCTGCCGGTGCCGGATCCATCCATCCATCCATCCATGCCTGATGCCTGAGTGTCACTCGGCGCCGGAAGGCCGGTCCACTACTCCCCATGCATGGTCCATTTCATCAAAGCAGATTACAACAACAAGCTGCCCAAACAGTTGCTCCTACAGTAGTAGCCTAGCCTCTTCCTCTTCCTCTTCCTCTTCTTCCTCCTCTCTGAATCATAAAAGAAACGCAAAAGCCAGTGAAGCTTCCTCCATATCTTCTCTTCTCCTCCGCATGCATATATCCAAGCATTCTTTACTCAAGCCACTAGCTAGCTAGCGTGCTCTGCATGCCAACGCCACCTCCTGTCCACTAGCCCTACGTACGTAGCAGCTTCTCCCAAGAGCGCAGCGCGCCATGAGCAACGTGTTCGGCGCCGGCGGCCATGGCCGTGGTGACCATGGCCATGGAGGAGGGGGCGGAGGGGAGCAGCACGGGGGAGCCGACGGCACGCTGCTCTGCTACTTCCACCCGAGGGAGCTGCTGGTCGGCGTGTGCGCGCACTGCCTCCGGGAGCGCCTGATCCTCCTCCTCGCGGCCAAGCAGGGCGGCGGCACAGGCCGCGCGCGCCCGCCGGCCGACGGCGCCAGCTACCTGTCGGCGCGGCCCTACTGCCGGGCGCTCCGGCGCAGGACGGGCAGCATCTCCAGCTCGCTCCCCAAGGTGTTCGCGCTCGGCTCCTTCCTCCAGCGCCTCGACTCCTCCCGCCGCCGCCACCACCACCACCACCCCGACGACGACCACGACGGCGGTGGCCGTGGCGAGGACAAGGACAGGAACCCCGACGACGATGACGACACCGCCTCCGTCGCGAGCCTCGACGGTAAGTTGCCGCTCGTACGGCGTACGGATGCAATAATTGGTTGCTCTCTGGCTCACGGTCACGGGTCGGCCGGTGTGCAGATTCCTTCATATCGATCAAGTTCGAGGACAACGGCAAGGCGACGTGGGTGGACAGCCAGCAGACGTCCCTAAAGCCGGTGCGCGAGGCGACGACGGCGACGACGAAGACCTTGGTGGTGGAGCAGGCGAGCCGGCGGGGCGGCGTGACGCGGTGGCGGAAGCAGGTGGTGGGGCGGCTGCTGCAGCTGGCGCGGTGGAAGCGGGCGTCGGGCAAGCAGTCGTCGTCCTCGGCGGCGGCGGACCAGCGGTCGAAGGCGCGGGGCGGCGGCGGCGGCGGCCGGAGCTGGGTCCGGAGCCTGACGCGGCGGCGCGCCGCGCACGGCGAGAGGGCGTGGTCGTGAGCGGCCCACGGGCAGCTACGCGTCCACACGTGATCGGTGGATCGAGTATGTACGTACGCACGCACGTGGCGCATACAGCCAGCCACAGATCCATCCATATCTCCATTTCCATCCAGATATATATAAAAATATATATAGTAATCATAATCAGATATAGATATATAATATACTACACAGCAAAAGAAGGAAAGGATCGCGTTTCTTTCCTTCCTGCATGAGAGGTGTTTGTTTGTCCCCAGGATCTTGCTCATTAGTTTTGACAGATAAAAACAGATAGAAAAAATTGGCGTGTTGTGTACATAGAAATGCCTGTATTTTCTTTCTGTCAAGAAGTGGCATGATATTACTCTCAACTTTGAAGTCTGGATTGCCTGTGTAGTGTCAATTTTCAGCAAATGACACTGGTAATTTTGGTTTGCATCTCCAAATGCCATTTTAGCTCCTTGTGTGTGTGTGTGTCTTGTTTGTTGTCATGTACTCCCTCCATTCACAAATATAAGATGCCTAAATATTTTTCTGGATCAGATGTATATAAAGACGTTCTCATTTCAGTCTGTATGCATATTATCCAAAACATCTTGTGACAGAGGGAGCATTGTCCTGTACTGTATGAGTAGAAGAAGATTTGGGAATGTTTGTTAGTTGAAGAGACGTTGGCAGGCAGCTGAGGATCACCTTTCAGCTGCCGCTGCGACTGAAGTGACGAGCAGTCCTCTTGAGACAAGGACGGAATGACAGATTGTAGGATAGGTACCAGTCGATGATGGGTTTGGTATGGTATTATGGTATGCTCTCTCTACGACTACATGTCGTCTAGTTGTTTTTCTTCTGAGCAAAGCTGCTTTTTCTTCTCTCTGGCGGCCCGAGCAAAGCTTTAGCAGGGTCATCGACATAGTATCTCCTTTCAAGGAGAAAAGAGGAGGTTTTGACTGACTGGCTTTTGAGGAAAGCAGCCAACAAATTCCTGGATAGATGGGATCTCAAACAAAGCACCACCACCACCAGCAGCACAATGATGAAGCGAGTATCCACTTCACAGAGTTCCACCGGTCAAAAACAGAAGATAAGAGAAGTTCATCTCCAAGAAACAAGGAACCACCATCACAACCGAAATGCCGAAAAACAGAGTCCAACTCACAACAAGATGCGCGGTGTGGTCCGAAGGCCAGACGTACCGGAATGCTAAGGAGCAGAGTGCTTTTCCGAAGCATCAGGGTGAGTCAAGACGACGTGGAAGAGGCGTCCAGGAAAGATTTTACAGAGAGCGAAAAGAAAAAAGAATAACATGGCAGCCTGTAGCAATGCGGCGAACATGGGCGTGCAGCCGCACCTGTCTACAGACTTTGTTGTACAGAATGAATTGTACTAGTCAAAGTGTTGTATGGACTGGACTGACAAAAACTACTTCCTCCGTCCAAAAATAAGTGTCTCAACTTTGTACCAGCTCAAGTACAAATTTGAGCTCAAGACACTTATTTTGGGACGGAGGGAGTACTAAATAAATAGGAGGATGCCATCTCGGTATTGTCACTAATTAAGAGCTTCAAAGTTCATGTGCTCATTGTTTTGCAAATTAAAAGTGCTATGGTCCACTGTCAATAACAGCGGCTTCAGGGACACTGGAACTTGACCCGAGAAATTTCTCACACACGCCCAGTGTGGCAAACGACATATACAGTCTGCCTAGGCTGAGCTTTTGCTTTTAAATTGACTGATTCGCTGAAAGCATGATTTTGCTTTTAACTTAGTTGATTGATGCAAGCAGGCGAGAATCAAGTAAGGAGACATGAAGGAATGCAATGAAATCGTTGCTGGTTTTCTCAAAATGGAGAAATCATTGAATTCGGACTGTATCAGAGGAAAATCAAACAGATATGGAACCTGGAAAGATTTTCTGTTGATAAACCATAATGTAGGCATAATAAAAATCAGAAAACAACATATACGTACTAGTTTAGTTACTGTTTAATTTGCGGATTCAGAGATAATTTCTTTCTTCAGTTTGTCTGAATGGGAGTGAAACTGACAGACAATTGGCTGGTAATGGAAAACACAACCTACACTCGGCCCGACAGGCATCATCATCACTACACCGCCTTTCACAATTAGGTCTGAATGGTTGTCATGTGAAACCATCTCTGCATGCATGTTCATCGTCGCAAAAAAAAAAAACAAAGCAGGAAAAAAATCAAATGAGATAGTACCTTCCAGTATACTGTGTACATGCCACTTCAGGCTTCTTGCTTAGAAGCATTTCGGTCGTGGCCGTCATCTTTACCGATTGTGAGTTGGCAGTCAAGTAGACTTGTGGCAGAAGCATATTCATGAGCAGTTCCATCGACCGCAGCATCAGGGGCCTGGCTCACTTCTTCAGAGGAGCCATTGGTGGCGCTCTGCACAGGCGACGTGATCGTGGCGCCGAACAGCTGTATGCTCCTCCTTTCCTCAGAGGGGCGCATGTTCACCGAGTTGTTGGGTGGAGATCCAGCTTCAGGGTTCACGACCTCGGAGGAGCCGCCGCTGGAGCTAGGTGGGAAGAACAGCTTGGTTGTGAGCACGGTAGGAGATGAAGAGGGCAGCTCACTGAGGCCGATGTGCCTGGCTCCCTGCATGCCAGCAGGCATCGGTGACCCCAGCAGCATCACCATGTTTTCGCAATCTGGCCCCAGCAGGGGGTCAGCCATGCCGACATCGCCGGAGCACATAGGGGGAAGGGTCGTCTCGGAGATCTTGAGCTTCTTCAGGATGGGAGGGTACCCAACAAGTTCTACTTGCCAAGCATTGACATGCCTGTTCCTTAGTGACCCTACCACAGATTCATCCCAGTCTATCTGCAAGCAAGTAGATAGATTTAAGCAGCAAGTCAGATAAGGATCTTTGGAGCCAGTAATGATGTACAGAATCTTGAAATTGTAAGATCAACTGGTTTGAGCACTATCTGAAGAATCAAGGAATTGATGGAATGGACAACGACATAGAACACTTCTCTTGACATGTCAGTAACAAAGGTGCAGTCAGCCATATGAAATAACACAACTCTGTATTGGACATTCATGACTCTGAAGGTCTGAATAAAGGACTTGCTGCTGATGGCATTACATGGCATGACTTGTTTTATTAATAACAGTAAAGGGAAGAAGTAACAAGCAGAATTCCAAATAAAAATTGACTGCTGACCGACTTCATCTCTGTCTGTTTCAGTAAATACCATCAGATGCAGAGCCAGCCCTATTGGATACAGACAAGGGATCTAATGCAATCAGACAGAGCAACAGCCACCAAACCACATTAAAAAAAGGCTGAACTATCAAACAATCGACAACAGCATCGACTCTACGGCATGTAGCAATGAAGTACAAGTGGCTAAGCATAGTTATAAATTACTAGTCCAAGATTGCCTGCTACTCCCTCGTTCAGAACCTAGCAAAACACTTGAACCACACACATGCATGGTGATGTACACTGAACCAATCAGCCAAAACATGGAGAGAGGACTCTCCGTCGATCACTCGCTAGCTGCTCCGACAGTTAACTGAACATGAAAATACTGAACCAAACAGAGATGGACTTACGATCGATCAGATTTACAGATTTAACTTCAGTAGACTCTACATTTTTCAAGATCTCAATAAAGTACTAATTACCGATGGCATTACATGGCATGATTTCTTGTATTTATAACAGTATAGAAGTAGCAAGCAGACATCATTCAAGCCAAAAGCACATTGCTAGCTCCAAATCAAAATTGACTGCTGAGCGAGTTCACCTCTGTTTGTTTCAGTATATACCACCAGAACAGAGTCAGCCCTGTTGGAAACAGACAAAGGATCTAATGCCATCCCACAGAGCAACCGCCACCAAACTCACATTAAAAAAGGCTGAACTATCAAACAATCGGCAACAGCATCGACTCTAGGCATGCAGCAATAAAGTACATGTGGCTAAACATAGTTACTTATTATTAACACAAGATCGCTTGCCCCTCTCATTCAGAACCTAGCAAAACACTTGAACCACACATGCATGAAGATAACTCATACAGGACCAATCAAACAAACATGCAGAGATGGTGTCGATCGAGTTCATCTTTGTTTGTTTCATCTTTGTCTGTCGGAAGCCATGAATCCGACAGAGCAGCCACCACCAAACCCACATTAAAAAAGACTGAACTTATTAAATAATGAACGATAGCATCAACTCTACGCATGCAGCAATAAAGTACAAGTGGCTAAACATAGTTCCTGTCAATTACTAGTCAAAGATTGCTTGCCGCTCCTCATTCAGAACCTAGCAAAACAATTTAAACAAACATGCATGGCGATATATACTAAACCAAACCTGCAGAGATGGACTCGATCAATCACTCGCTAGCTGCTCCAACAGTTAACTAAACTGGGCAGTACTGAACCAAACAGAGACCGACTCGACTCAATCGATCAGATTTGCGGATTCAATGATGAATCAAACATCAGATCAGGTGAATTAGCAGCAATCAGGATGGGAGGGCGCTCAACAAGTTCGACATGTTTGGTTCAGTATTAGCACTTGTTCAACCATGGATGCAACATCAGACAGGGTGAATTAGCAGCAATTATGAATGTCCAAGATCACTTGCCAGTCTCTTCTACTTGTAGTCCTGTATAAGTAGCTAAATAAACAACAACAACAACAACAACAAAGCCTTTAGTCCCAAACAAGTTGGGGTAGGCTAGAGGTGAAACCCATAAGATCTCGCAACCAACTCATGGCTCTGGCACATGGATAGCAAGCTTCCACGCACCCCTGTCCATAGCTAGCTCTTTGTCGATACTCCAATCCTTCAGGTCTCTCTTAACGGACTCCTCCCATGTCAAAATCGGTCGACCCCGCCCTCTCTTGACATTCTCCGCACGCTTTAGCCGTCCGCTATGCACTGGAGCTTCTGGAGGCCTGCGCTGAATATGCCCAAACCATCTCAAACGATGTTGGACAAGCTTCTCCTCAATTGGTGCTACCCCAACTCTATCTCGTATATCATCATTCCGGACTCGATCCTTCCTCGTGTGGCCACACATCCATCTCAACATACGCATCTCCGCCACACCTAACTGTTGAACATGTCGCCTTTTAATCGGCCAACACTCCGCGCCATACAACATTGCGGGTCGAACCGCCGTCCTGTAGAACTTGCCTTTTAGCTTTTGTGGCACTCTCTTGTCACAGAGAATGCCAGAAGCTTGGCGCCACTTCATCCATCCGGCTTTGATTCGATGGTTCACATCTTCATCAATACCCCCATCCTCCTGCAACATTGACCCCAAATACCGAAAGGTGTCCTTCCGAGGTACCACCTGGCCATCAAGGCTAACCTCCTCCTCCTCACAGCTAGTAGTACTGAAACCGCACATCATGTACTCGGTTTTAGTTCTACTAAGCCTAAACCCTTTCGATTCCAAGGTTTGTCTCCATAACTCTAACTTCCTATTTACCCCCGTCCGACTATCATCAACTAGCACCACATCATCCGCAAAGAGCATACACCATGGGATATCTCCTTGTATACCCCTTGTGACCTCATCCATCACCAATGCAAAAAGATAAGGGCTCAAAGCTGACCCCTGATGCAGTCCTATCTTAATCGGGAAGTCATCGGTGTCGACATCACTTGTTCGAACACTTGTCACAACATTATTGTACATGTCCTTGATGAGGGTAATGTACTTTGCTGGGACTTTGTGTTTCTCCAAGGCCCACCACATGACATTTCGCGGTATCTTATCATAGGCCTTCTCCAAGTCAATGAACACCATATGCAAGTCCTTCTTATGCTCCCTATATCTCTCCATAAGTTGTCGTACCAAGAAAATGGCTTCCATGGTCGACCTCCCAGGCATGAAACCAAACTGATTTTTGGTCACGCTTGTCATTCTTCTTAAGTGGTGCTCAATGACTCTCTCCCATAGCTTCATTGTATGGCTCATCAGCTTAATTCCACGGTAATTAGTACAACTCTGAACATCCCCCTTGTTCTTGAAGATTGGTACTAATATACTCCGTCTCCATTCTTCTGGCATCTTGTTTGCCCGAAAAATGAGGTTGAAAAGCTTGGTTAGCCATACTATCGCTACGTCCCCGAGACCTTTCCACACCTCAATGGGGATACAATCAGGGCCCATCGCCTTGCCTCCTTTCATCCTTTTTAAAGCCTCCTTCACCTCAGACTCCTGGATGCGCCGCACAAAACGCATGCTGGTCTCATCAAAGGAGTCATTCAGTTCAATGGTAGAACTCTCATTCCCCCCATTGAACAGCTTGTCGAAGTACTCCCGCCATCTATGCTTAATCTCTTCGTCCTTCACCAAGAGTTGGCCTGCTCCATCCTTGATGCATTTGACTTGGCCAATATCCCTCGTCTTCCTCTCCCGGATCTTAGCCATCTTATAGATGTCCCTTTCACCTTCCTTCGTGCCTAACCGTTGGTAGAGGTCCTCATATGCCCGACCCCTTGCTTCACTAACAGCTCGCTTTGCGGCCTTCTTCGCCATCTTGTACTTCTCTATGTTGTCTGCACTCCTATCCAGGTATAGGCGTCTGAAGCAATCTTTCTTCTCTTTAAGCGCCTTCTGGACATCATCATTCCACCACCAGGTATCGTTATCTTCGCTTCTCCTTCCCCTGGACACTCCAAACTCCTCCGAGGCCACCTTACGAATGCAAGTCGCCATCTTCATCCACACATTGTCCGCATCCCCTCCTTCCTCCCAAGGGCCCTCCTTAAATACCCTCTCCTTGAACACCTGAGCTACCTCCCCCTTGAGCTTCCACCACTTCGTTCTAGCGACCTTGGCACGCTTATCCCGCTGGACACGAATCCGAAAGCGGAAGTCAACAACCACCAGCTTATGCTGGGGTACAACACTCTCCCCAGGTATCACCTTACAGTCTAGGCACGCACGCCTATCTTCTCTTCTCGAGAGGATGAAATCAATCTGGCTAGAGTGTTGGCCACTACTAAAAGTCACCAGATGTGATTCTCTCTTTCTAAAGAGGGTGTTAGCTACAATCATGTTGTAGGCTAGAGCAAAGCTTAAGACATCTTCTCCTTCTTGATTCCTGATGCCATAGCCAAAGCCCCCATGCACCCCTTCAAAACCTGTGTTAGATGTACCCACGTGGCCATTGAGGTCTCCTCCTATGAAGAGCTTCTCACCAATCGGTACACTCCTAACCATGTCTTCCAAGCCTTCCCAGAACTCCCTCTTGGTGTTCTCATTGTGGCCTACTTGCGGGGCATATGCGCTGATAACATTGAGAACCAAGTCCTCAGCTACCAGCTTGACCAGGATAATCCGGTCCCCACGTCTCCTGACGTCTACCACTCCATACTTGAGGCTCTTGTTGATCAAGATGCCTACGCCATTTCTGTTTGCAGCCGTCCCCGTGTACCACAGCTTGAAGCCGGTATCCTCCACCTCCTTCGCCTTCTGTCCTCTCCATTTGGTTTCTTGGACGCAAAGGATATCAACACCTCTCCTCACTGTTGCATCAACTAGCTCCCGAAGCTTCCCTGTCAGAGACCCTACGTTCCAGCTACCTAAGCGAATCCTCCTAGGCTCGGCTAGCTTCCTTACCCTTCGCACTCGTCGAGTCAAATGCGAAGACCCTTGCTCATTTTCCACTACATCCGGGCGCCGATGTAGCGCGCCACTAAGGATGCGACGACCCGATCCTCGCTCACTTGCCACCGTATCCGGATCAAGATACGGCGCGCCACTTGGGGGGTGACGGCCCGGCCCTTGCCCATTTTCCACCACACCCGGGTTCCGATGTGGCGCGTCGCTGAGAGGGTTACGCCCCAACGAAAATCTTTTGGGTTTCATCTCCATAAGAGTGGCTGAGTTTTTACGTTGGCTCGCCAAGCCTATCACAACCCTCCTCCTTTACCCGGGCTTGGGACCGGCTATGTTGAGACAACATAGGCGGAGTTGTATAAGTGGCTAAATATAGTTATCAATTACTAGTCCAAGATTGCTTGCCACTCCTCATCCAGAACCCAACAAAACACTTGAACCAAATATGCATGGCGATATATACTGAATCAAACGTGCAGAGATGGACTCTGATCGATCACTCGCTAGCTGCTCTGACAGTTAACTGAACAATGGAATACAGAGACAGACTCAATTTTGATCAGATTTGGAGATTCAACGGTGTACGCAACATCGGATCAGGTGGATTAGTAGCAATCTTATACTGTATTTCTTTACTGAGGGAGTATGAATGTCCAAGATTGCTTGCCACTCTCTTGTATCTTCAGTAAAGGCAAAAAATAACATGCAGAACATCATTTAAGACAAAAGAACATTGCAGATTCCAAATTAAAACTGACTGCTGATCGAGTTCATCTCTGATTGTTCCAGTATATACCACCAGAAGCAGAGTCAGTGCTATTGCAAATAGACAAGTGACCTGAAGCCATCCATCCGACAGAGCAACCACTACCAAACCAACATTAAAAAAGACTGAACTATTGAACAATCGTTGACAGCAAGTCTACAGCATGCAGCGATAAAATGCAAGTGGCTAAACATAGTAATTAATTATTAGTCCAAGATTGCTTGTCCCTCCCTCATTCACATTGCATGGCGATTGCCTGTGAACCCTCATTCAGAACCTAGCAGAATACTTGAACCACATATGCATGGCGATATATACTGAACCAATCAACCAAACATGCAGAGATGGACTCACACCGACAGTTAACTGAAAATGGCATTACTGAACCAAACATAGATGGACTCAAATCGATCAATCAGATTTGCGGATTCAACATGAAAGCAACATCGGATCAGGTGGATTATCAGCAATTATGAATGTCCAATATTACTTTCCACTGTGTTGTACTTTTATTGAATGGCAGAGCAAAACAATTGAAGCAAGCATGCCAATACTGAACCAAACAGAAGTGGACTCGATCGATTGATCGATCAATCAATCAGACTTGCGCCTTCAACAGTTATCGCAAAGATGAGATGGATTAACGCAGCAGAGATGAATCATGGATGGAAGCATGATGTACCTCGAGCATGCGCCAGATGGATGGGTCGACGGCCTTGACGATGCCGTTGACCCACTCGGAGCGGCGCTCCTCGGCGTCGAGGAACTTCATGCGCACCTGCACCCCGGGCGCCCAGGCGCCGACGAGCGCGTCCTCCACCTCCTGCTTGGGCACGACGAACTCCCCGGCGCCCTGGCGCGGGTAGTAGGTGACGGTGAAGGGCGCGCCCTCGGCCGCGAGGCGCACGGCCTCGTCCACCTCCTCGGGCGGGACCCGCGCGCGCGCGTTGCGGGGCCGGCGCTCGGCGCCCTGCTGGGAGACGGCGGGGTACCTGGGCGCGCGGCGGATCCCGGCGAGCAGCTCCCCGTCGGCGCGGCGCATGAAGACGACGGCGTCGCCCGCGACGAGCAGCTTGGCGTTAACGAACTTGCTCCACCCCGTGGTGAGCAGGTGGCGGCGCGGCGTGCCGCGGTAGATGTGGCGGAAGTCCCAGCCCCGGCCGAGCGGGTCGGTCATGCGCAGCCTCTGCACGGGCGGGTCGGCCTCGAAGTCGAGCGGCGGGAAGACGAGCTCGGCGCAGAAGCGGGGCACCGAGAAGCCGCCGCCGTTGTTGGCGTCGCTCTGCGTGAGCTGCTTGGCGTAGTAGCGGAACCCCGTGGCCGCGTCGGCGTGGGCGTCGGCGTCGGGGAGGTGGAGGGCGGGGTCGCGGTGCGGGCCGGGGACGAGGTCGACGGTGGCGAAGGGCTCGTCGGTCTTGGGGTCGGCGAAGAGGCGGACGGCGGCGACGGTGCAGGGGAAGAGGTTGTGCGCGGGCGCGCGGGGCGGCGCCGGGCACTGCTCCGAGTGGCCGTGCGGGAAGTAGTAGACCTGGGAGCCGACGGCGGGAACGCGGGAGAGCGGGGTCGCGCAGGCGAGCCAGACGTCGCGATCGAGCGGCGCCGGGGTCGCCGGCGGCGGCGCGTCCGCCATTCTCGGGCGGGGCGGGGGGAGGGGTTATCTAGGGTTTGGGCGGGAGATGAGGGAGATGGTTGTTGGAACTTGGAAGGAAGCCCGAGGAGATGGGGGGAAGATGTCCTCTCTCCTTACACGCGGACGGGGCGGATGGGTGGGTGGGCCGGAAGACCAAGAGAGTATTTATAGCACGCCCGCTTTGGGTTTGGGTCTGCTTCACACACCACATTGTTATTGTTGGGGATTGGACACCCCCATCCCCAAACATTGGTGCAATAAATCCCAACAACTTGATGTAACAACAACTCAAGAAGAATCGGCGTGGGGTTGCAAAGTTCGAGCATACTCGTCGATTATGGGGAATGCTCTGTTTCTTTCATGCTACGATTTAGGTCATTAATTAACGGATTGCCTGGACCAGCACACGCTCGACCGAGAAAAGTTGTAGCCAGGGGACAACTCGGATTCGGCTCTCCTTTTCGATTGGACGACGCGGGTTTGTGAAATTCAAACATACTCACCGACGATGGTGAATGCTCCTCATGTTTCTTTCTTTACCATTTAGGTCATTAATTAATGGATTGCCTAGATCCAACACACACCCGACCGAAAAAACATGTAGCAAACCGACTGCTCACATTCGGTTCTCCTTTTCGATTCGACAACACGGGGTTGCGAAAATCGAACATACTCACCGATGGTGGAGGAGTACTCCTCGTGTTTCTTTCTTGTTACCCTTTAGCTCATTAATTAATGGATTCCTGGATCCAGAACGCGCCCTACTGAAAAAAACCTATAGCCAAGGGATAGCTCACATTCGGCTCTCCTTTTCGATTCGACAACACGGGGTTGCGAAATTCGAACATACTCACCGATGGTGGAGGAGTACTCCTCGTGTTTCTTTCTTGTTACCCTTAAGGTCATTAATGGATTGCCTGGATCTAGCACGCACCCGACCGGAAAAAGTTGTAGCCAAGGGACAACTCACATTTGGCTCTCTTTTTCGATTGCATGACGCGGGGTTGCAAAAATTGAACAGAGCACATGCCCCTCTTAAGGAAACAAGTAAGGCCTATTCAAATTGGACGGCACAGGGTTGCGAAATTGGAACATTGCGCACCCCTCCCACCATACACAAAACAAGGATGTGCCTGCACTGCGGCTCTCCTTTTTTGTTGGGACGGCGCGGGGTTTGCGAAATTGGAACAGTGCATATGCCCCCCTAAACAAAACAAGGGCGTGCCTGCTCATGTGCGGCTCTCCTTTTCTGTTGGGATGACGCGGGGTTGAAATTTGAACATAGCCACCCACACCTCACTCCCCCTTGAAAAAGGGGACGCGACCACCTCGAATGGGCTCACCTTTTCGAGTGGGACGATGCGGGCTGCGAAAGTTTGAACATGCTTCGCAACGGTTGAGAAGCACTTGTGTTTCTTCCTTGGTTCCATTGGTCTATATATAGCGAACAACAATGTCATGAGCATTTATGGAGGCCATGTTTTATAGCCCTTTTTTCATGTGCATTATGTAAGCAATATAGCCGCCTATGAATTTGAATCGAACGAACTGATTCACTGCCATCTTTGGAAATGTGTGGGGCGCCAAGGCAAAGATGTCGACCCTCGTCCCTCTTGACCAACCATTGTCCAGTTAAGATCGACGATTATCTTCGGCGAAAGTAAAGGAAGAACGACGAACTTGGTACGAATCATGTGCATACGAAGCATGTGGAACTTTTCTTTAAGTTATGTTTTGGATTTTTCACGGTGTTTATGATGTGTTGTTTGAGACGCCTGCATGGATGCATGCGTGCATGATCTCAGGGCCGTTAGTACTACCGGACATGCAAGGATTTAGCTACTAGTACTCGGGTATCTGGCCCTGTCTAATCTCTCTGGTCTTCACGCGAACATGTACGCGCTATATGTGCGGGCGCGGCAACTACTCGACCAAACTAAAATATCACTAGTACAACCGAATAGTATTTGGTCTCTCGATCGAGCAGCTCATGCATGATCGTCGGGGCTCTTCTCCTAATTTTGTGTAAGAATCGGCTGGCTCTGTTTGAAACGACAGCTTATGGGATATTATCTCCGATTTCACTGGTTGACACACAAATACAGACGATGAATGCATGCAAAAGTTTATTAAGCATCTGACCCGCAAATGGGATACCACATCTAGGGATCGGTCTGCGGACACGGATATTGGAGCCGGCCATCCAATGCTAGCCGCATAGTACATTTCAAATTGGCTTTAAACAGACCGAACGAATTACATGCAAACCGAATGATTTTCATTCAAACCAAACGAAAACATTTATATTTTGGGCATATTTTTAACTAAACTATACTATGTTGCGGTAAAACTAGTCTACATCCGGCCGCGGCGGATCTCCACTCCCACAACATGTCTTCCCCATGTTCGGTAGCCTGCTCATCGGACTGCCGGTAGCCTGGAGAGATATGCTTCAACAAGAGGGGACAAATAGCCTCCCTCCACCTCTATGAAGCACGGATCAGAGTTGGTTTTTGGTCGGAGGAAGATGGTCGCTGTGGTCTACGCTTCCGCTCAGCTGGCAAGACACCAGCTGTGTAAGCCGGTGACGCAGTGGCCTTCGAGACCCAAGCGGCGGCGTCCTCCCATGATCTAATTTTCCTTGTTGTCCTCGCCCGACCTAGAAAAGTTGTAGCCAAGGGACAACTCAGGTTCGGCTCGATCGCCTTTTCAAGTGTATGATGCGGGGTTGCGAAATTTGAACATACTCATCGATGGTGGAGGAATACTCCTTGTGTTTCTTTCTTGTTACCCTTTAGGTCATTATAGGATTGCTTGGATTCAACACGTGCTCGACCGAAAAAAGATATAGCCAAGGGACAACTCAGATTCAGCTCTCCTTTTCGATTGGGCGACCCGAGGTTGTGAAATTTCAACATAGCACACGCCCCTCTTAAGGAAACAAGTAAGGCCCCTTTCAGATTCGACTCTCCTTTTGAAATTGGACGACGCGATGTTGCGAAATTGAAACATAGTACACACCCTTCTTAAGGAAACAAGGAAGGCCCCGCTCAGATTCGACTCTCCTATTCAAATTGGACGACACAAGGTTGTGAACATTGCACACGCGCCCCTCCTTAAACAAAGCAAGTGCGTGCATGCTCGTGTGCAGCTCTCCTTTTCTGTTGGGATGACGCGGGGCTTGCAAAATTGGAACAATGCACCCCCCTCCCCCCCAAAAAAACAAAACAAGGGTGTGCCTATTCATATGCGGCTCTCCTTTTCTGTTGGGACGACGCGGGGT
>NC_041382.1:782279048-782284203 GCF_002162155.2 Triticum dicoccoides
GACCACCTCGAATGGGCTCTCCTTTTCGATTGGGACGATGCGGGTTGCGAAAGTTTGAACACACTTGCCAACAGTTGAGAAGCACTCGCTTTTCTCCCTTGGTTCCATCGGTCTATATATAGCGAACGACAATGTCATGTGCATTCATGAAGGCCAAACAACCACTTATAGTCCTTTCTTCGTGTGCATTATGTAAGAAATATAGCCGCCTACAGATTTGAATCGAACGAACCGATTCACTACCATCTTTGAAAATGTGGAGTGCTAACTGTGCTAAGGCAAGATCTCGAGCCTCGCCCCTCTCGATCAACCACTGTCAAGTTAAGATGGACGATTATCTTCCGCGAAAGCAAAAGAAATTGGCACTAATCATCTGCGTGCGAGTCATGTGGAACTTTCTCTTAGTTATGTTTTAGTTTTCTTCATGGGGTTTATGATGATGTGTTGTTTTCAGACGCCTGCATGATGCCCGGGCCGTTAGTACTACCGGACCCCGATGTGTGTGGCCCTGTCTAATCTCTCTGGTCTTCCGGCGAACACCTACGCTCCTCTATATGTGCGGTGCGGGCGCGGCAACTACTTAATCGAATGAGTAGTATATCTGGTCTCTCCATCGAGCAGCCTATGCATGATCATCGGGTCTCTCTTGTCCTAATCTCTACTCCTAATGGACGAGTTGGTTGAATAGTCCCATCAATTTCGACTGGTTTTTTTTCGTCCCACTCCCACCCCCTCCCACCGGTTTTCGTCTTTTCTCGCCTGGCCGGCAATACCCAACGTATTTATGGTAATCAATCACAATTAATCCACGTATGGTGAGGCTATAAACTCAGAAATCTCAAATCAATCCAGGTATGGTAAGGCCATAACTCAGGAAATTTTGAATATGGTAATTATTTATATGGTAGAAAACAACGAAAACCAACACAGGCATGATTCTGGGGATCCTCCAGTCGCCACCAGGATCCACCCCCGACTAATAAAATACTCCTTACCAGGGTTTCTAAATTCAGCCACCACCAAGGATGCACATCTACATGTGGATGACTCCTCTTCAACCATGGCGACCGACCGGGGAGGCGATGTGTGCCCTATCTAGGGCAGCAAGGAGGACCAAGCAGCGTCGACGGACGACCCATTGCTTGTCACACTCCATAAAGGGAGCCCCACCGGCGGCGTGGGAACATGGATCGGCGTCACCGTCCTGCGCAAGCCATGGTCGACGCGCCGAGCAGAGGTCACCGTCCGTCTTCGTCGGGTAAGCAAAGTGATCCGCCTGTCCTCTTTCTTATCAGATCCGTTTCATGCTTCTGCCAGTTTTCATAAAATGGATCTGTTCGTGAATAATTTTCCTGTATGGATATGCAGAGCACGGACTCAAACAATATACAGACCCATCTAGGTTAATTAGCTTTGTATATTTTATTGAGCAGATGCAGTGGCGTAGCAGTTTTTCAGATCATATTTGCGCTTCAAATCTCAAACCTGTCATCCATAAAAACATATTTTATAATCATAACATCACAATCCCTCTCTCGTGGGTGTGTTATTTGTTTCCACGCATCCTCTCCAATTATCCATGGTGCTCTTCTTGAATGTGGCAGCCCTTCTCCACTCCTGGGCAAGTATATGGATCCCAGGTTTTCCCTAACGTGTTGTTCCAACAACGTCATGAATGGTACCCAGAAACGCCATGCCTTCAGCTTCCACTAAGTTCTTTTACTGCTTTTTTAGGTGATTTTTTCATGCGGTTTCTACTTCCAAAAAGTAGAAAATACCCTCTAGATCGAAGC
Source organism: Triticum dicoccoides (assembly GCF_002162155.2). NCBI lineage: Eukaryota > Viridiplantae > Streptophyta > Magnoliopsida > Poales > Poaceae > Triticum > Triticum dicoccoides. The sequence goes on from NC_041382.1 coordinate 782,280,842, forward strand.
AACGGAGTTTGTGGATTTTTGGGGATTGTTGCTACTCCATCTCCATCTGGCCAGCGGTACGTCTTTGGTGGCTGATTCTGAGGTACGACATTTTTTTATGTGAAATCCCATTTAGCTTTGCACCTCCGGGTCTGGGTGGCTGTTGGACACCCGACGCGAGGTACCCCTAACATCCAGGCCATTGGTTTCAAATGTTGGTAGCTGGAGGAGTAAATCATCTATGCATAGGCAGGGGCAGGTGTATAAAGAAACTACTACCTCCGTCTAGGTGAATAAGTCATTCGCGTAGTTCTAGGTCATCGATTTGAGGAATTAAATATGTGTTATATGTCATAAAAAGTATATCACTAGATTCCTACACGGATGTAGTTTCTAAATATATATTTTTTGTCACATATAATACATATTTAGTTAGTTAAATCGTCGACCTAGAACTACGCGAATGACTTATTCACCGAGACGGAGGTAGTACTGTTTATCAACAATCACCATAATTGACAATCACACATCAGTGCTGTTGCATTGTATGAATCTCCCTTTATGATTGTTTTTGTGGGAGCCTTGTAACCGTACTTCTGTGGTTCCTAACATGGTTGTAGGCTAAATGTTTCTGTTGGTTTATTTTTCTGTAGAATCTGCCCCTATTCACATGTTGTTACTAGGATATCTATTCTACTACCATCTTCATATGTAGCTGTGGAAATAAAATCAGAGAATGATGTGATGTAGCTGCTTTACTCCTTATTTCTTATTTGAAATGCATTTCTAATGCATTTCTTCATGCGAACACCAGGGTTTGTTGAGTAGCAACATGTGGTGAGACGGATAACAACACAGCTTGGCATGGGGCAAAGGAGAATAATGCACATGTGATATTATCTACTTCGATTCCCTTCTTACAATGGTTGTATTCTGCTAACTTGCCATCTACTTACTAGAATTGGTCACAAATGATAGTGCAGTTTGAAGGTAAAATATTTGTGTTTTTCATTCTTTCATTGAATAGTCAGATCGATCCTTAATAAAACATGTGCATCTAATGTCACCACCATAGAGATTTGATCTATTCACTTTGTCGTGCTTACACATGAGTATAGTCTGTTGCTGGTAAGACAAGTATTATTGCACACCGATGACTGATTATTTTCTGTTTAAAATTCTAGACCACAACCGGGTTGGACGCGTCGGGTGTGGGAGTTTTGAGCTGATTAACACCAGTACTGCTTCTATATCCACCTCTACTATTATTGCTTCCATATTTCCTTATTGCATGTCTTTGTTTCCAGTAGGCCACGCCACCCTTTTCTACTAAGTTAGGGCCTGATCTCCTCCCACTCCATACTTCTAAAAACTTCTGCCCGAAGCCAGCCCGAACGGATTAGCTTCGCGAAGCTGAAATTCACGAAGCCACGATGGGCTGTAGTTCATTTTTTCGAAGCGACTGAATCCCAGCTTCCTGTTTTCGTGAATCTGAAGCTGCTCGTTATTTACGGCTGAATTGCCACCGCCAAGAAAAACGTTTCGCTCAACCCCCCCTCGCTCGATGCCGCAGGTCAACCTGCTCGCACACAACTCCCTTCCTCTCGTTTCTCCTCTGTAGCCCTACCGCCGCCGTTGCCGCCGCCACGCCCGGCAGCCCCCGTCACCGGCCAAATCGTTGACGAGCCGCGACCCCATGGCTCAGAGGAGCTGGCCCCAATGCCATTGACGCCCAACTCGTTTCTCTCTTTTTTATTAGCCTGCGTGCAGTTTAGCCCGAAATGGGCTGCTTCCAGCCGACCCAAGGTGGCAAGAAGGTGGGCTTCAACGCCCCAGCTGGGCTGCAAACTCACCCAGGCGCTAGGAGAAGTTGCCTCGCCTCCATAACGGTTTGCGTAGCCCCACATGAAGCGAGAAGTCGGGGCAGAAGCTGGATACGAGAAGTTTTGTTGAAGCTAGCTTGTTTCAGAACCGTTGGTGTTGTGGCCTGTATGTAGACGAAATATTTTAGGTCTGTACGAATAATTTCTATGTCATTTCATACAGTATCATGTCGACGCTATGAGCATTGATTGGCATATAAGATGAAGGCTTCACTTTGTTTTCGGGTTTGTTTCCTGTGTTTACTGCCATCTTCACATTCCCTTGAGATACTTTAGCTGTCGCTACTCTTTTTATTTATGTAAAAAGTAAAATACATTTTTTTGAAACTTGATTAGTTCAACTTCTAGACTATCTACCTTTTTGGGGACACTGCAGGACATGGTTGATTATCATGTCAGTGAATTCTGGCGAGAATGAATCAAGTGAGCTTTTGTAGCTGGTCTATTCAAAATGGATGAAGGGACCAGTTAGTGTACATATAAGTTTGCACTCTGTATTCCTGCTCATTCGTGCAATGTGTTCATGGGAGACTTATTTTAGGAAAACATAAAAATATTTTTTCTTTCTGTGCGTACTAATCCAGCTTTCAAAGTGCCAGGCTTAAATAAATCTGAAATTTCTATTGCTCGATTTGCAGTGTTTATTTTACGGTTACCACTGGGAAATGCTTCCTTTTAATCATTTTTATTTGGTACACACCATTGTAAGTGTATTATTATAAGAAATCAAGTCCATTCTGGAAGAATATTCACTCATGATAGTTTTGAGTTTCGGTAGAGCAGAATGTGTACATTTATTTTAAATTGTCCAATGGATAATAGATTGTTCCGCCTAAAAGAAAATGATGCTCACAAAAAATTATGCTCAATTAGGATGTAACGATGAGTGATGCTACTTGGGATGATGCTCAATTTGGTAGAGGACACATCAATGGTGGGGTAGCCGTAGGCATAGCTAATAGGTGGAGTAGGAGAAAATGTACATATGATGGTGATGTGAGCACATACACAGGAGTGAAGCTAGCGAAGATACAACAAGCTTGCAGCGAGAAGAGGAATGGAAGAGGATTTGGAGGAGAGGAGATGGGTGTGCACATGATGGCGAAATGATCTCGAGTAAGCAAATGATAGAAGAATGCCGTAGCCGAATGTGACGAGGGGGCGGGGGAAACCGGTCAAGATGGAGTCCGAGGTGATAGGAACCATGGCGGAATTGTGTCGGAGTAGTAAAAGTTACTCACATGACAATGTGATGACATGGTGTCTTCAAGAATCTGATGAGCAAAAGAATATGGAGAAAGATTATAGCTTGTATTCTTAATAACATGTGTGACATAGATAAAGAGAGTTAAATGAAACATATTGTGATTGATGATTACATTGGTTTGTTATTCTGTAGCAACATATTTATATGAACTATTTTACCAATTAGAATACTAGAGCAGGGTCCTATGAAGGAAGACTACTAATAGAATAATAAATTATTTTTCAAAAGATGGA
>NC_041382.1:782284528-782299844 GCF_002162155.2 Triticum dicoccoides
GGTGGCGCACGCCTCCTCCCCTTGATGGTGGTGGTGAATTGGTACTAACACTGGGACATGATCAGGGCGGAGCATGGGGCGCTTGGCGGGGGACTTGTGGGCGGTCAGTGTTCGAAGAGAGGGTGTCATGGCGAAGATGAGGCGGGCATCATCCTGTTTTAAAGGAGAGGGCTCCTGTGAGAAATGTCGAGTGAGAAGGGGAGGTTTTGGCAGGAAAACATAAAGGCTCATTGTGAGGTGGAGTTTTTTGTGTTGGGACCATGTGTTAGAGATAAGAATAGTTTGGATAACCATATTTCTCCCCAACTTATGGACTGGATTTGGGGGAGCTTGAACTATTGAGACTATTGAATTTTGGGGAGCCTGCTATCGTCTGTTTGACGCCAGCATAATATACGAGGGAGAAATGAGTTTCAACCTTAAAGACGACGTTAATCATTTATTTGATTCATTTATATGCATTGTAGCCCGTAGCAACGCACGAACGTTCTACTAGTTTTGCGTAAGAATCTGCCGGCTCCGTTTGAAACGGCAGCTTATGGGATATTGTCATCCAATCCGATTTGACCGGTTGACACAAGAAATCGGAGTAGTAAAAGTTTACTACTACTAGTTGGACTAGTTGGGTGCCCGTGCGTTGCCACGGGACAACAAACTGAGACATAGAGAACAAACTTTGACATCGGGATAGTGATCAATACATCATATAATTTGCATGAGAGTGAAGTCCTTCGTCTTTTATCTCTTTTTTAGCAGAAACTATGAGAGCAATTATGCATCAGTCGCCTATTTTTGTCGGTTGTAAAATTTTGTGATCAGTTTCTTCTTTCTCCTCTTCATCTTCCTCCTTCTGTCCCCACGGCCCATCCTTCAACACTGGTCGCGGGTGGTGTCGATGCCGTGTGCCACCCTACCCGAGTTGCCTTCTCCATTGGTTCACGTTCCCCGACACTGGTCACGACCTGTGTGGATGCCACCCTTCTCAGTTGGTTCACTGTTGCCCCTGATCCACCCTCAAACATTGGTGATGATCGGTGATGATGTCGCGTGCCATCTTCTCAATAGGTCCATGGTTGCGCCTGACCCTCTTCTAAAATTGCATGGTAATTGTCAACTTCTTCCTTTCATCCCCATGATCCACCTTTTGACACTGGTTGCGTCCGGCGCCAATGTCGGGTGCCGCCTTGCCCGAACCGCCTTCTCCGATGGTCCACCGTTGCCCCCGACCATACCTCTACCCCCTTGTACGGTGTTGGTGAGCACCCACATTGCATGATTGGTAAGGATACATTTTTTTGTTGCCAAATTTTCAAGGAAAAAACTTAACATTTTGACTTGTGCAAAAATAAATAAATAAGTCGAACGCCAAATGTGACCTCCAAATGCTACACTTCATTTCACTGACGAAGCACTGCTATCCCGTATCGCATTGAAATTGTCAATCACACTTGCAACACTAACATGAACATCTAGAAAAAATATCAGAATTTTTAAATTTTATTTACTATTTATTTTGATTTTGATTTTACTGTTTATTAGGAAGCATATGCTCCCCGTAGCCAAAATTTCGCGTCCAGATCAAGTGCCAAAAATATCAGTATCATATTAACCAATTGGTGTTGTCAATCCAAAAAAAAGGGACATAACTTGTACAGGCAGTCACCTAAGATATGATTATAGGTGGTACTAAAATCTGTTCTTACAAAAACGGTAAACATACATGAAAAATGTTCTGTACATTACAACAAATCATCGTATATGAAAAATATTTAGTGGAAGTGTGATTGGGCATCACATTATGAGATGCTAAATTTGGAATGACTAACCATGATATGTCGTGAGAATTTGGACATCATATCACTCTGTACTCTGCCAGCTTGAACTGAAACATAACATGCTACACACACACTGAAAGAATCAGACCAGTTGCATCAAAATTGGGACATGAAATAACATGACCGAAGCTCAAACAAAACTGGTTGTCTCTAGTAAGTTTTAATTACTACAACGTACGATGTAAACTCCTACAATTGAGGCGTCAGAAGAAAAATGCTCGCAAGATCTAATCAGATCTAGCAAAACCAAGAACCGTCTGCATCACAGTTCAGGGGTCAGGGTATTAACCTCACCTACTAAAAAGGTGAGCGTAATGCCCAAGTAAAAGTCCTCCAATTCATTTCCCTAAGAAAAAAACTTTCATTTGAACAATCGGCCTGATATCATACAAACTGATTAGTTATCATAAATTTAATACAGAAATATTACTTACCAATAAAGACTTAAAGAGTACTTCTCGAAAACCAAAAACATGGTCTGAAACAATCAGAAAGTTTCCTACTCATAGCTGTATAAAATTATATGTCCTCCTCGACAAGTTCAGAATAGATCGTATTCAAGTAGAGTGACTGTTCACCAAGCAGAAACACAAACTCACTACCTCAAACCATGCCTCAAACAGGGACATACCAATCATTGTAAGCTTTTCATACTAATTCCATGGATATTCAACAATCAACTCAGCATATCATGAAAACATTTGACAATTTGGAAGTAGTACTTCAGAATTTTTGCTAGAACTACCCAGAAGAACTTAGAAATATGGTATTCATGAGATGATGGAAAATTGTGTTTGTGAGTTCCCCAGATTGGGAAGCCGAGGTTTGGATGGAAAGGGGGTGAAGTAAACCTGGGCGTCGAGGCCATTTGCATCAAGGAGGTTCTTTACAGATGCATCCTACCGGCCCGGTCATTCGTTTCTCACCTCTTGGCCATGTTGGGTAGAGAGAAGCTCTACCGAGATTGGCAGGCAGTCGCCCATGTTGGATCAGCCGAGCAGAGGTGCGCAGGGATGCTGACCGGAAAGGCTAGGGCTGGACGGCTCCACGGCATGTGAGCACAGCAGGAATAGCTGCAGTGGTGCTCGTCGTCGATGGTTAATTATGCAGTCTTCGTCATCGCTGCCGCCACACCTAGCTCCGCGCAGCCCGCAACCTGTAAGAGCGACAACCAGAGGCAGAAGTGCAGCACAAAACAAAGACAATTGTGAGTTGCTAGGGCGGCGTCCATGAAGTGGAGCACAATAAGCGCTAGGGCGGCGCTCCAGATCATGTTCAGGCAGAGCAGCAGCGGCACGAGCTTGCTGAAACTCCATAGTCAAGAATCATGAGTTGTACAAAGTACAAATAGCGACAAACTGACGCTTCCCCTCGGCCAAGCCCATCCTACTCTTCATGGTTCTTTCCAGCGCCGTGATGTTGAGTTTTCTCGACGAACATACCTTTGCCCAAAACAACCCATCTAACGTTTTGGAGTTGATCACCTGGCTCGTCCTCAAAGAACATCCCCTGGTCTTCCTTCTGTCAAGATGAACCCTCCCAGCCTTCCCGAGTGGCCTACATCTTCCTCCTCCGCGTCATATCTCATGAGGATCGGGACACCCTCCATAGGGGATGGATTGTCTTGTGCGTCACCATTGCCCCCGTGCGACAGCCAAGAAAGAGCGAGACGACGAACACACGATCTGGCCAGCCAATGGATCACGCCGCTCTAATCCTTACGACCGCCAGCAAGAAATCATCCCTGCGAACGAAACCCTAGCAGCCGTGATCTTTTTTTTAAGCATCAGTACAGACGCACGTAGGCGCCTCGTCGTTGATGGGAACGTCTCCTCCCACTGAAAGCGCATCGCCGGAAATCCTGAAATAAATCCAGGAATAATGCGAGCACCAGGATTTGAACCCTGGTGGGTTGGGAATACCACTGTCCACTTAACCATCTCAACCACAAGTTGGTTCGCGAGTGCTTACTGTCTTTTTACGTTTTTTTAATGGACCGTGTTCACGTTAGTTCACAGCTTGATCAGGGTTAATTAGTGCCAAGAAGCAGTAGATCAGTCAGCGTTAACAGCAAAAGAACAAGTAGATCAGTCAGCGTTAACAGCAAAAGAACAATATGGAAAAAAAAGGAGGTCCTACCGGGATTCGAACCCAGGTCGCCAGATTCAAAGTCTGGAGTGCTAACCACTAAACCATAGAACCACTTGATGCTATTTTTTCTTACAGAAAGCTACTAATAATGATGCAGCCGAGGATGGAGCTCCGCAGGTACCAAAGTTTATATTATACCCCGAGGTAATTATACAGAACCAGGTCTTGTCTAATCTTTTTTTTTCTTCGCAAAGGAAAATTTTCATTAATCAACCACAACCATTATAATCCTGCTGACACAAGAGGTCAACCTCATCAGGCACGCGACGCAGCCAAACCACAGTTTTAGACAAAGAACGTCCCAACTGGGCTAGCGTATGGCTAACTTTATTTTGCTCACGTTTAACCAAACTAATTTTCATGCTGTCTGAGTATGTAACAGCTGCCTTGCGTCTCCCACCAGGGCCGCGATTGGGCCTATTGTGTGTTACTTCATTGGTTATTTGTGTGAGTGTTGAGCTGTCCATCTCCACCACAAGCTTCTCCGGACTATGATCAAGCGCCAAAGTTAGAGCTTCAAGAAGCACAGCTGCTTCGGGTTCCAAGGCGTTGGCACATCTTGGTATGAAACAGCGTGAAGCAAAGATTGACGCACCTGTGTAATCTCACAAGAGCATCTACAGCCGGACTTGGCAACTCCAGCCTCCTATACGTCCGCGGATGCCCTCGGGAACGCCTGCAGGCGCATCCGGACGGACCCTCATATCTGAATTTCGGACTCTCAAATCCATGCACGTTGATCACACAAGCCAATATCGCACGTAAATAACAAACGTTGGTACCGAGCATAAGCAGTGTTTACATAAAATTTATTTGAAAATCACAACTCAAACATCAGCTCTTTGATTTCCATTGTGAGTCCACATGTGATCCACAAGATCATTAAGTAGCTGCGTGTGCACCTAAAGATCTCAAAGATTCTGATGCATCTGCAGAAACTTTATAAGCTGAGCTGCATCTTGATCTTTCGGGTTTCCAACTTGTGCAAAATAACACAACATGTCATCAGCTGCCACAATGTTTCCGTTTCCCAAATCATTGCAACACTACGGACAATCCCCCAACGAGCTTGAAGCACACCAAATGTCCTTTCCACATCCTTCCTAGCCACTTCCTGCATTGTTGCAAAGTGGCTCCGTTTATTGCCATGTGGTTCAGATATGATCTCACAAGCACCGCCCAATGAGGATAGATGACATCGGCAAGATAGTATTCCATGATGTACTCTCGGCCATTGGCAGTGTAGTTGCACGGCGGTGATTCCCCATTGCAAAGCCTCCTGAACACCGGAGATCGTTGAAGCACGTTGATGTCGTTGTGAGAACCCGACATTCCAAAGAAAACATGATAAATTCTTGAGTCATGTGATGCCACCGCTTCTAGTATGATGGTGGCCTCTTTGGTTTGACCTTGATATATTTCACATAAATCTTTGGGGCAGTTCTTCCATTACCAATGCATGCAATCAATTGATCCGAGCATTCCTGGAAACCCCCTTGCCTCTCCAATAGCCAACAACTTCTCTGTGTCATGTGCATTTGGTTCTCTGAGATATTCAGGTCTAAACACCTCCACCACGACATGAGTAAACTTGACAGTAGTCTTGAGGCACGTGCTCTCCCCACCCTGACCATCTCACCAACGGCATCTGCGCAGCAGTACCAAGTGCAAGCATCCTCAGAGCAGCCATGCACTTCTGCTTGGCAGAGAAAGAGAGTTGTCCGTAGCAATCCGTTGTGAGCTTCAAGTAGTCGTTATGTGCCTCCACTCCCTCTACAATGCGCAAAATCAATGGTTTGCGCATGCGAAAATGGCGACGAAACCATGAATCATCTGGGAAAGTAGGTTTGAGGGAGCAAAGTAGTCCCTGTGCACTAGCTTTGTTTCGCACACCCTATCTCGGTTGATCACTCCTCTTGAGCCCTTCAAGTTGAGAATATGCTCCACTTGCCGGTCCATTTCCTCTTACATGCTCATGAGCATGATCATGTCCACTTCTTCGTATGAATCCGAGGAATCAAATAATTCACCTTGAATCATTTGATCAAGCTCCGTCGGTTCATACTCCTCATATGATGAAGCATCGGAATCCATCATTTCCATAATAAAATCACAAAAAATCCAGTCAGAGAATGTATCGAACACATCAAGCATAAGGCGAAGTCAGAGAGTTATCGGACGTTGCGGTGGCGTCCGGCCCGGCGACAACGTCCCCCACACCGAGGAAGGGAGAGAGGACTGCTATGGCAGAGCTAGCAAGGCAGAAGCTAGGAATGGCTGCGAAGTGCGCGCGGCGGCGGAGCTGCGAGACGGACAACGCAGAGGAGTAAGAAGAGAGGAGATAGCAAATAGATCCGGTAGGTCTGTGGGGTGGATTTGGTGCAATTTGTAGTGGGGTCGGACTGTCGGGTCCGACGTTGCGGCTGCCCGAGCATTTGAGGCCTGTTTGAGGCGCCCGGGCATTTGAGGCCCGTTTGAGGTGCCCGTCTGGGTTGAAATTTCGCGACCGGACAGTCATCGGGCGGCCCGCCGGGCGTATAAGGCGGGTTTGAGGCGCCCGACTGTAGATGCTCTAAGATCAAGCAAGCACCTCTCCTCCTCTTGCCAGGAACCATCTATATTAAGCTTTTCCCATCCCAAGGGGGGTTTCATCCATTGCTCCATGGTACTACTAGCGGACTAATAACCCACAAATGTAGGGGATCAATTGTAACTTTTTAGATAAATAAGAATGTACAACCCAACGAGGAGCTAAAAGGTAGGATTTATATTCTCTCAAGTTCTATCGACCACCGATACAACTCTACGCACACTTAACGTTCACTTTACCTAGAACAAGAATAAAACTAGAAGTACTTTGTAGGTGTTGTAGGATAGGTTAGCAAGACAATAAAGAACACACAAATAAAAGTTAGGGGTTGTTAAGATAAAGAAACAATTAAGTTAGTTTTAGTAGAGAGTTGTTTGTCACAAGAAAGTTATTTGTCCCCAGGCAATCGATAACTAGACCGGTAATCTTTATTGCAATTTTATATGAGGGAGAGGCATGAGCTAACATATATTCCTCACTTGGATCATAAGCACTTATGATTGGAACTCTAGAAAGCATCCGCAACCACCAAATATCATTAAGGTAAAACCCAACCATAGCATTAAGTATCAAGTCATTTTTATCCCATACGCGACAACTCCCTTACTCGGGTATGTGTTTCAGTCACTCATGCCACCCACCATAAGAGAATCATGAATGTATTGCAACGCACTACAACAGGAATCCCTCACACTTGCACGACACGGAGGTCACCATAGGACAACACCAAAATAAAATATACAACTCAAATCAATCACGATCATCAATCAACCCATAGGACAAAATAAATCTACTCAAACATCATAGAATAGCCACATATCATTGGATAATAATATATAGTGTTGAGCACCATGTTTAAGTAGAGATTACAACGGGAAGAAGAGATGTTACACCGCTGTATAGAGGGGGAGAAATTTGGTGTTGACGGTAGCAAGATTGTTGATATAGATTGCCGTCAAGATTGGTTTGCGTTTCCAGATTTTGGCCTTTCACCGTTTCTTAAAGATCCGGAGATCCGTAACTCCGATATGGCTGAGATTTTAACATGATTTTTTTCCGGATATAAGCTTCTTTGCGCCCGAAGAAGAGCCCCAACCGACTTACGGTGTGTCCACTAGACACCCTCGTGCGCCAGGGGGGAGGCGCACCCTGGTGGTTAGTGGAGGCCGTAGGCCTCCGTTTGCGTTGATTCCCCCTCCCAAAAATCACATATCTAAAATAATTCTCTGTAAATTTTTATCATGTTTGGACTTCGTTTGATATAAATATTCTGCGAAACAAAAAGCATGCCAACAACAAGAACTAGCATTGGGCATTGAATCAATATGTTAGTCCCAAAAGACAATATAAAATGTTGCCAAAAGTATGTGAAAGTTGTATAATATTGGCATGGAACAATAAAAAATTATAGATACGACGGAGGCATATCACGGACAACGACATTTTATGTGAGATGTTGTTAGCATGATGCCGCTGTACGAAACCACCGTCTTTCCTTTGGCTATGTCTAAAGGATAGATGCTGCTGCTAGGTATTGAGTGGTATTGATGCAGCCAGATAGAAACATGGTCGACGTTGTTATAGGGGGAGCCGACTTCTCATGGTGCACCTCGTTCCTGACGTGCCAGTTTCGCCATAACATCATGATCACTGGCAGGCGCTCGTTAGGTGTGCACCGGTTAAGTAAGTGGAGGATCCACTCTGGCCCTGTGTTGCCAACAGTCTCCAGGTTGGGCATGTTCCAGATTTTCGCCATCTCCATCCACAATCACCGGCATCTCCAGAGGGCATGGAAAGAGGTCTCTCATTCCATTCCACATAAAATACACATGTCAAACACCTCAAGCTTCCTCTTATGCTTATTTTCAAGAGTAGCCAGTGAGTTCATCGCGACAGGCCTTGCGAATACTCATACGTTCAGGGAAGAAGGGCACTCCCACATTGCCTTCTAGATGGTGGGACTGGTTCCCTGCTCATGGCGCACGATGTGGTGCTTGTACTTCCTTCCACCGCTAGCATGTACGCGATGCAGACACTAAAGGTGTCATGGGGTTTGGGGCCCAAGCAAGGATGTTGTCCAGTCTGTGCGGGGGTGGTTTTAATCACCATGATTTGTTCCATGTCTCGGGCGTGTCAAAGAAGATCTACTCGTCGGCGACTATTAGCATCCAGGAGTTCAGACACCCATCGGAGCTGGCAGGTGCTCCGCGCCGTGATGGGCCTGTAAGATGTAGGTTGCAGGAATCCACGAGTCCCGCCATATGCGAACCCTCTTACTATTGCCCACTCGCCATAGCAGCCATGTTTAAGCAGCTCGAGCCCATGTCGTAAGGCATGCCATGTTGGGGACGCATTAACCATGTCCTTAAGGGACGTATAAGGTTAATATTTTGTGTCCAATACCTGAGAGCATAAGTATTTCGGTTTAGTGATGAGCTGCCATGCTTGGTGGGCGAGTAAAGCTTGGTTGAAGATGCGGAAGTCACGTGATGTAGGGAAGAACCATAATTAGCCCAATCTTTTCTCACTTGGAGGGGGGGTCGAGAGGAACACTCCAATCACAAGAAGTACACTCAAGACACAAGTCCAAATCACATATTTACTAAATTCGCAAGCACACAAGATCCACAAAGGTACAAGAACAACAAACGAAAAGTAGCGCAAGGTAGCGTTCATCCCAAATCATAAAGAGAAGGAGGGGTCTTGCAATCCTATGATCGAGGTTCTTCTCCACAAGAGGGAGGTCTTGATATTCCCTAAGGAATAGTGTAGGTAGGAGCAATGCGCTTCTAGTTCATCATCTATGCTTTCTCGTAACCCTAGGGCGGGGTAGGAGACGCGTATTTATAGTCTAGGGGGTAAGGAGGGGTACACGGGCCAAAACCCTAGAAAATGCATGCAGGCAGTACCGGATGTCATGTAGTCGCTGGATGTCCAGTGGATGCCAAAAGTCCGTAAATATTCCCTTCTTTTGCTTCTGGGAAGGCGATGTTGGATTTTCCCTTCGTCTAGCGTTTCCAAATACCCTCACTAGAATATAAGGGGGATCATATTTCTTTTGGTGAAAGTGTAGATCTAGGTCTCCTACCTCAATCCCTAGAAAATCAACAAGTATGGTTGGCTAGGGAAGGAGATCGGACAAGATTGAGCTTGGGGTAAGAGAGAGAGAGAGAGAGAGAGAGAGAGAGAGAGAGAGAGAGAGAGAGAGGAGTGGGAGGAGGAAGAACCCCCTTGTCCCTCCTCAAATCCAACCGTTGGACATGAAAAAGCGCTCGGTACAACCGCACTAGGAAGCAGAACCAGGCTATGGCGACCCGAGCGGTACAACCGCCCTGGCCACCAGTAGTACAGGTTATCTCTACTACTTAAAAAGAAGGTAAGGTTCCCATTTTACTTCTCCTTCATCCAACTTTTCTTACACATGCTCCACCCTCTTCCCTTCTTCTATTTGGTTTTTTCCTCCCATTTTTTATTTTTCTCCCATCGACCTTCCCCAAAATGAAGTCAGTTGTTCTTGTTCCACATTTTATTTGTTTACCAAATATAAACATATTTTTTATTAAGTTCTCATAAAACAAGTTCTTAAAAATAAGATGACAGGTATGGCGGTTGCATACAAAAATTTGCTTAGATTTTAGCTGTTAGAATTGAGGTTCTCTCATCGAAAGAGAAAGAAATGATAGCGTTGAAAATGTTGTCCTTGGATCTTCTTCCTTTCAGAGGTCACATATATGAACTCTGTCTAGTCTCACTGAGAAAAATAACTTTGACTTTGTCTCTTATCGCGAATTATCGGTTTGTTGGCCACTCCCCAGCAGTTCAGCCTACACAATGCACTGCCGGTCAGTTTTGACTTGTTTAAAAAAACCGTTGGTTGACCTTTTAGCGTCCTTGGCAATTGGCTGCTAAACAAAAGGCAACTATCTTGTACACCATTTGGCCTCTGCTCGGCGACGACCGCCGCAAGTGCGTCCGGGAACACAGCCTAGATCATCCCTACACTATTGGGCGGTTGCTTGCTGGCATGGGTAGTGAGATTTTTAACTTTCATTCAAAAGGCTGCTTCTACTGATAACTTTCATACGTACAAAAAGAAAACCGCTTCCTACTGCTAACTTCAAGCAAATCACTAATTTCCAGCTTGCCAGCAAACAAAAGTCATCAACAAAAAGTCAGCAAAAAAGGGTAGGAATCCAATTTAGTTATAGTTGCCCAATTGCGACAAACATTTCTACAATCCTACCCGCAGTGCGGTTTTACATCCAAGCCAACAAAGGCCCAATTTCTACCAAACATTTCTACAATCCTACCCACAGTGCGGTTTTACATCCAAGCCAACAAAGGCAAGGAATCAAATTTAGTTATAACTGCCAGGTTGCTACCAAAATTTCTACAATCCTACTCGCAGAGCGGTTTTACATCCAAACCAACAAAGGCAAGGAATCAAATTTGGTTGGTAATAGTTGCCCAATTGCTACCAAAATTTCTACAATCCTACTAGCAGTGCGGTTTTACATCCAAAGGCACAGGAGAACCATTTGACAAAATACTGGTCACTTCTACCCAAGACACATGAGAAACATTCGCCAGACGGACTCTTTCAGCACTAGTGTTTTCCAGCGCAGCTCCTTCAGTCATCGTAACAATTAACATCGTCAGGAGATATTGGCGTCATCCTGTAATTAAGCAACAAAGAGCATTTATAAATAATATATAAAAAGTACAAATGATGGTATACAACAGAATTAGGTGTATTAAAGGTGTCAAGGTGTAGTTTCTAAACGAACAAGTTCAGAGAGAATAGCACCCGTGCATGGGAGGGAGCTGACACAACAAATTATGGGAAGGAGAAAAACAATGTTCATGCTCCTGCCATGAGCAAAGTCCACTATTTGTACCCTCAGCTAATAATTGGAACATAACAAAAAGATGGATTACAACAAACAAGGAAAAGCTGAAACTGCCATTGCCCTCTGCATAGTACTGACTTAAAGAGGAGAGCATGCGCATAAAAAAAAAGTAGATTAACAATTCATACAGACAAGCTCGTAGCAGCAGCAGGCAGCAGCAATCTAGTAGATGACTAATCAACCAACAAGATTTGGTATTTCACAATCAGGGAAAAGAGCATGCTTCAGAATTCTGACAACAGTTTACTCTCAAATTACGTATGTACATTAACTGGTGGAGAAACTAGACAAAATCTAGTGTCCAAACAACTAGCTGAAACAGTAGACATTGAACAACTTACTGACTAACTAAACAATCAGTGCGTCATACTGACTCCAGAAATTGCATATAAAATCTACGCTATCTCTCCTCATGTTTGAGCAGTGTGTCCATACATGGTTTATAACGGAATTAGGTGTAGTTTACTCTGAGCGAACAAGTTCAGAGAGAGAAACACCCGTGAATGGGAGCTGACACAACAAGCAAAGTGCACTATTTGTATGCTACAGCATTCTGCATATGCCCAGCTAATAATTGGGACATTACAAAAAGATTGATTACAACAAACAAGGAGAAGTTGAAAGTTTCTTTAAGTTTGAACCATTACTCAACTTTGGAAAGTTTGCCCAACTAATAATTGGGACTTTCTTTAAGTTTGAACCATTACTCAACTTTAAACATGCTTCAGAAATCTGACCACAGTTACAGTATCTACTCGCAAATTTACCCTCTGCCCAATTACATTTGTACATAAACTAGTGGATAAAGTATACAAAAAAACCCAGTGTCCATCATCAGCTGAAACCCTCAACTAAAAATGTGCATAACTATCAATGTAAACAGTAGGCTTTGGACTAAACAATCCAGTCATACTGACTCAGAAATGGCATATAAATTATCCACTATCTCTACCAATGTTTGAGCAGTGTGTCTATATACATGTTATATAATGGAAATAGATGTGCTTAATCTAATTAAATGTGTAGTTTACCAGAGAACAAGTTCAGAAAATAACACAAGAAATAAAAATACTTACACAGGGAAAATTTTGTTGTAGCCTGCATTACGCATCAGCGCCTTCCGAACAAGGACGCAGCTGTACTTGACAATGAATAGCGATTCTCCAACCAAGGCTTCAAGACTCAAATCATTATTTGGTCCTCTAAAGTTGAGTAATGGTTCAAACTTAAAGAAAGTTTTGGCCTCTTCGTCAAAGGCCAGGAGCAAGTCCGGAAATCTGGTAGGATCATGTAGTAGGCACTTGGCAGATAACGCCATCTTTCTTTCAAGGAATGCTAGCCACAAGTATACTCCAAGTCGAGACGAATTACCATAACTCTGTATTAGATCTCCCATTAGCTCAGTGAGACGAACGGCATAATCCTGTTTGTTCTGAATTCCTTTCCAAGAGAGACCCATGGCGAACCAAAACCTGGAGGCTTCAGAAAATATAAAGTACATCGTGTCTTTTAACACCTGAGCCACTGGATCATTACGGCAAGGCCGAAAGTGCCGAAAGTGATTACAGAACTTTGCAATTACACCCTTATAAATTTGAATTTTTGCACTGTTGTTCAAAGAGAAAAAAAGAATAAGTTTCAAACATATACAACAAAAAGGCAGGGAAAAACCCAGCACAGAACACTTAACAAAAAAACGGCTAACAATGTTCCTATAGGGCAGTAAAAGGATGTGGCGCATGCTGTTTTAACATGGGGTGCACAAATAAAACATAAGTGATAAATCCTGAAGTATATCAACATTTATATATTTCTCATTTTGACAACGCTGGTGCAAGTGCAGAGCCCAGGTAGTGTAGCATTGAATAACTCTGTCGGTCCCCGCCCACAAGCCAACCAGCAGAAACGTTTCAGCCTGGTCACATCCATTTAGGAGCAGCAAATTTTGTTGTGAATGCTTACAGAACATCAAGTCCCCCAGCATCTTTTAAATGCAGCAGAACATTCTTTATTCATTATTGATCCCTCAGCTCCTATCTGACTCATCCTGCTTCCCCAATTCTTGCGACTTTGTTCATGTGCATAGCTAGAACTCATCCATGAGGAATAGTTCAGACTCCATTTTTATGTTCATGATTCAGGTTCATTTATGAAGGGGATTAACACACTCGAGTAAAGCAGGAAAAACACAAAAATAGAACACATCCAAACATGGAACCATACAAATCTCCATTGGTGCTGGATCTATACTAGATATAATATGCAACACATGTAGTCTCACAAAATACTTATCATTATTTCATACAATATTATGATAGTGCTAAGCATGAGGGAAATGGCCAAATTGTTTCCCCGAATGATTGTGTATATGTTATCTATAAATTCTAATTAGCATTTCCCAAAGCATTCACATTTGTATGAATGGTACCCCAACGTAAGGATCCAGACACAAAAAATTAATTGACAAACAATGGGCATTCCAACAAAACTTCCATATTAGAGGCAGAATTACTTACAAGCTGTTATAGGCTAAAGACAGACCAGATTTCTCCCTGTTATTGAAAAGCCTCAGTGGAAGGATCGACACCTTTCCAAAAGAATACCAAACCTTTTTTAAGGGATCTTCAGTGCGCTTGATACACCGGAAACCGCAGCAGTACATACTGTCCAAACGCATCGGGAACTGAAACACCTCATCAGCATCCACCATAACCTCAATGATAAAGAAATATAAAGTCTGCATCAAGATGACAAGATAAAGCAATAAGTTGTTTGATGTCAAAAATCTAAAGTTAACTACTCTCTCCTTTCCGGTTTATAGGGCTCATCTCCATTTTTTTCGTTTTTCCAATTTAAAGGGCTCATCTCCATCTCCAGATTCCAAGGTGCATTAAATCTTTGCATGTAATAATTAAAAAGGAACTCCCCAATGCATGTAACTTTCCTACTCATCTACTTCCTCCGTTCCTAAATATTTGTCTTTCTAGAGATTTCAACAAGTGACCACATACGAAGCAAAATGAGTGAATCTACAATCTGAAATATGTCTACATACATCCGTATGTTGTAACCATTTGAAATGTCTAGAAAGACAAATATTTGGGAACGGAGGGAGTAGTGGTCAAGCATGCATGCACTGCAATTAATCCAAATTAATGCATCATTTTAATTTGGGTAGTTTTGTAGAGTACGAGATACATTCCTCCACTCACCAAGTGCCTTGGTTGATGAGATTAGATTTAAGCCTTATAAACCGGACAAGAGAGAGTACTATCAAAGTAGATTTACACATGAATAAGCAGCCAAATACATAACAGAGACAATAATGATTGTACTCCCTCCGTTCATAAATACAAGACAATTTAGATATTCTACTATAGACGACATACAAAGCAAAAAGAGTGAATCTACACTCTAAAATACGTCTATACACGTTTGTCTGTAGTCCATAATGGAATCTCTAAAAGGTATTGTATTTAGGAATAGAGGGAGTATAAATTAGGCCACCAACTAAAATACGAGAGGCAATAACCAATGGGAAAAAAGATCAAGATACCTGCTTGTCATAAGGTATAGCTATTGGAACCCCATCTAGAATCTCAGATTTCAAAGTTGCCGGAATTCCTCCACTAGGCTTCGGAAAACACACTTTCTCTGGTACCAGGGCAGCGTTATATCTGACAAACAAATTGTGGATGTCTTTGAACTGCAGTAGGCGTGGAGGTGATTTGTATAATTTCAAGATCCTATTGAAGATTAAACAAAAATATGCCAGTTAGATAAACAAGAGGACTCTAAAGACTGAAAACTAATAAAACATCTTGCAAGAG
>NC_041382.1:782300180-782301122 GCF_002162155.2 Triticum dicoccoides
TCTTGCAATAGAGGCCACTGCCTTTGCGTGTGCCTTGTCGAAAACATCTTGCTTCACCTTCGACATCTAGAAGAAAGAAAAATTAATGAGATTGATGAAGGAGCAGTAGCAAAACCCACTACTGAAGGTGAAACATCGCTCAAATTAGTTCTATGGAAGCATTACTAGCTTGTGTAACATGCAAGACAAGAGGCTAAACAGGCACCAAAATCAACAATTCTAGCACTAACGCTTCACCTCCTGCTGGCATACACATAACCAAATAACCATGCAAGCATAGAGGGTTCTACAGATTCCAATCACCAAAATGGAACAACATAGTTAGATGCAGAGGAAGTAGGAACAACACCTTTACAACAGGACCCAGACTCAATTCAGCCTCTGCAGCAAGAACAGGTAGGATCTGTGCCTTATAGGAAGGTGCAGACGCCTTTGTCGCTCTCGTCCAGGCAGCACGCCTGCAGCGATCCAAATCCTGACAGATGAACAGAGAGAGTAAGGGCCACATCCAAGGGATTTTTAAAGTACAAGCAAGATGAACTAACTGATCAAAGGAAAGCACGATGGTTCAGAAACGCAGCAAGAAGTGCACCTTAAAATCAGATGGAATAGTTCAGACACACAACCAAGGGTTTGGACGCCTTTGTCGCTCTCGTCCAGGCAGCACGCCTGCAGCGATCCAAATCCTGACAGATGAACAGAGAGAGTAAGGGCCACATCCAAGGGATTTTTAAAGTACAAGCAAGATGAACTAACTGATCAAAGGAAAGCACGATGGTTCAGAAACGCAGCAAGAAGGGCACCTTAAAATCAGATGGAACAGTTCAGACACACAACCAAGGGTTTGGACGCCTTTCACGCTCTCGTCCTGGCAGCACGCCTGCAGCGATCCAAATCCTGACAGATGAACAGAGAGAGTAAGGGCCACATCCAAGGGACTTT
>NC_041382.1:782303022-782303711 GCF_002162155.2 Triticum dicoccoides
ATTTTTAAAGTACAAGCAAGATGAACTAACTGATCAAAGGAAAGCACGATGGTTCAGAAACGCAGCAAGAAGGGCACCTTAAAATCAGATGGAACAGTTCAGACACACAACCAAGGATTTGGACGCCTTTCACGCTCTCGTCCTGGCAGCAAGCCTCCAGCGATCCAAATCCTGACACATGAACAGAGAGAGTAAGGGCCACATCCAAGGGATTTTTAAAGTACAAGCAAGATGAACTAACTGATCAAAGGAAAGCATGATGGTTCAGAAACGCAGCAAGAAGGGCACCTTAAAATCAGATGGAACAGTTCAGACACACAACCAAGGGTTTGGACACGCTCTCGTCCTGGCAGCAAGCCTCCAGCGATCCAAATCCCGACAGATGAACAGAGAGAGTAAGGGCCACATCCAAGGGATTTTTAAAGTACAAGCAAGATGAACTAACTGATCAAAGGAAAGCACGATGGTTCAGAAACGCAGCAAGAAGGGCACCTTAAAATCAGATGGAACAGTTCAGACACACAACCAAGGGTTTGGACGCCTTTCACGCTCTCGTCCTGGCAGCAAGCCTCCAGCGATCCAAATCCTGACAGATGAACAGAGAGAGTAAGGGCCACATCCAAGGGATTTTTAAAGTACAAGCAAGATGAACTAACTGATCAAAGGAAAGCATGATGGTTCAGAAACGC
>NC_041382.1:782305825-782321131 GCF_002162155.2 Triticum dicoccoides
GCCTCCAGCGATCCAAATCCTGACAGATGAACAGAGAGAGTAAGGGCCACATCCAAGGGATTTTTAAAGTACAAGCAAGATGAACTAACTGATCAAAGGAAAGCACGATGGTTCAGAAACGCAGCAAGAAGGGCACCTTAAAATCAGATGGAACAGTTCAGACACACAACCAAGGGTTTGGACGCCTTTCACGCTCTCGTCCTGGCAGCAAGCCTCTAGTGATCCAAATCCTGACAGATGAACAGAGAGAGTAAGGGCCACATCCAAGGGATTTTTAAAGTACAAGCAAGATGAACTAACTGATCAAAGAAAAGCACTATGGTTCAGAAACGCAGCAAGAAGGGCACCTTAAAATCAGATGGAACAGTTCAGACACACAACCAAGGGTTTGGACGCCTTTCACGCTCTGTCCCCGTCGGCGGTGTGGATTTATGATGACACAGGGTGAGGGTAAAGCCCTAGCATGCAGCGGTAACCAGGTGAAACATGCACTGAATCTATGCATAGCCGCAGAAAACCAATCCAAGAGAGACCATTTGCTCGCATATAATCATCATCCCATGGTTGTCTTGTCTCCTTGGTTTGATGCTGCAATGCAAAAGATGGAATAAGAAGAAATAATCCAATCGAAAGATGGACTAATAATCTTACAACCGGCCTGGTTTCTTTCATCAGAAGGACGATGGAGAGTTTGCTTACCAGCTGATATCCATCCAGTTTTTGTTTTCTTTTCTGGCAGTGCGCGGCGTGCAGAGGATGGGAGTGAGCAGCCGCCGAGGCCTCTGTGGTCTCAAGGGGGGAGAGAGCAGGCGCGGGTTAGGCTGAGAGGCGTGCGTGATGATTATAAAACAAGGGAAGGAGGAGCCGCCGCTTTTATCTCCACCCACCGCAAAAGCGTTTGTTTGTTTGTTTGCCTTGCCTTTTCCCCACGCCTCGGTCGGTTTGACTCCCTCTCGTGTTGGCGTTAACCAGGGAAGCTATACTTGCGGCTAGCCTCTCAGTCAATTAGTACTAGTATTACTATTTTTATTACTCCCTCCGTCCGGGTGTATAAGTCATTCGCGTAGTTCTAGGTCGAGGAAATCGTTAACTGGTAGCTGCTCGGTTGTCTGACGAGTAGGGGATTAATAGGCTAATCGGCAAGTTAATCGGCCATTTAATCAATTAATCGGACGATTTATCAGTTTATCCGCTACTCGGTGGCCCTACGAGTAGGGATTAATCGGCAAGTTAACTGATTAATCGGACGAATTCTTGAACAAGGCATGTCGCCCTCGCCCTCGCCGCACAACAAGAGGCCGCCATAGTGGAGAACAACGCCCTCGTCGCTACGGCCATGAAGCACGCCCTGCCCTACCTAGGGTTTGACAACCCCAGCTAGCACAGGTTCGTCGATCATTTTCCACCTCGGTGGGCATGGGCGGTCTCTTTTCCCTTATTTTAAGGGGAATCATGAGCAAGTGCATATGCTGCCCAGAGTATACAACAAGCAAATCGACCATAGGCATAGGCAGGTGAATGGTCCACAAACTGATCATGTGATCAACACGACAAGGCCATTAGATAAAAAAAACATTCAGCTTTTTTATCAAGTAATCAACCTATATATACATTCATCTCTACTTCTATAAAAAGCCGACTTGGTGATGATGGTGTGCCTACCATCCTTCATTTGCAACCGTTCGATTCACATCCAATGCATCTGAAACAAATTATGTTAGTTTTGTAAAAAGACCCCCACACTCCACTCCTTTTTTGTAGATAACCTCCTACCTCTCAGCTCATCTAGCCATCTCAGGACAAAATAAGAAGGATCTAGAGAGGTTGCTGCTCTTGGCGTTGTCTGCTCCCAACGCCTCTCGTGCCTTCTCTCTTAGGCCGCATTGCCGACCACCACCACGACCCCCTCCTCCTCGCCATCTCCTCCGCCGCCTTCCAATTCATCCCGAGTTACATTCATGGCGGTTTAGAAAAAAACCGATACTCAAAAAATATTTTCTAAAGATCATTTTTGCAAAGCACTCTTCATGAAGTTTTGGATGTAGGTTGAACACTTGAACGCTTTTATTTGCAAAATAATTTTTTATCTATTTTCCCAACATTTACTATTCACCTGGATGTTTGTGAGCTCTAGAGAAGAATGAATATCCGAAGAAACCTATCAATATTTGTTAAACTTGAGATGACCTGGATCAATGCATTTTGGTGTTACGTGCAATGCACAGGCATCTTACTAGTTGGCTGTTCATTTAGGAGGTGTTCGTTTCATCAGAATTCCGTCCGTCACCTGTTTACAGTGTAAGTGGATACTGTTACAGACATTTGGTGATCATTCCTCTTAATCAGATCCAGGACGGCTATCGATCGATACCGCCCACAACCCACCGGTAAAGCTTTCCTTACCACCTGAGCCCCGAGCCCTCCTCCTCCCTAGCGACTCCCTGTCCCTCCTCCTCGATCTGTTTGCACCATCTGCTCCCTTCAAGTCCAACGCTGCCACCTCCCCACGACCCTCTTCGAGTCCAGCGTCATGGCCTCCCCTCGGTCCTCTCCTCCTCGTTCCGTCGCCGGGATCGACCTCGCACATCAGCCGCCGGGAACGACCTCGCCACATCAGTTGCCAGGAACAACGCCGCCGCCGACGAGGGTGGACGGTTGAAGCCGACGACAAGGCCCATCTCCGGATCAATCTCTTCATCCTCCATCAACCTCCTCCTGCAGATCCATTTCCTTTACACAGCACAACCAAACAAAACATGGTTTATCCCGTGCGGAGCTGTTACAGGGCGTAATCTGTTTCCCATTACGTTTACATTACCAGTCACAGAAACAAACACCTCCTTAGTTTTATCGACAAGTCCATAACAAGATGTACAACTACTCTCCAAAAACACCCCAGGAACAATCTAACAAATGAAAAAATGACGATGGCCTTCAAGAACCCTTGCTAGAAATTTCAAAGCATAACGCGTTGCATTTATTGTGCATTGCACATGAAATTAAAAAGCGACATGCCATTCATTATAACAACCCCGCCATTCATCATCAGATGTACAATTAAGCCATAGTTAATCACTTGACAACAATCTATCCACGCTACCCACTTCACTTACAAGACTAAAGTCCATAGAGTTTGGATCTACTTAGGAAGAGCTTTGCTTGTGCAGCCAACAAGATTTGTGGTGCGCAGACAGATACAAGGATCATGTCCCTTGCTCCTGGGCCAAAAAGATACAGCAAAACAGCAAGATACAGCGACGGCTCGTCAAATCAAGTCTGCCAGCCTTCTCTTCTCTTTTCTTCTCTTCTCTAGTGCAAGTTGTAGAGTACAACAATAAGGTCTGCTGGATGCTCCCTCCCTCCCACATGGATATTTCTCAAGGAAATGCGGCTGGGCCCCATGGAAGAGCCGCTCCTCCGATGGAGTGGCACCTGCAAAGTTTTCACCCCCCAGTATATTATCAGGAGTGAATCCAAAGGTAAGTACACTTGCTTGACATGGATCATTTGCTGCTCAAGGATCAATACATAGGATAGGATGGTGGTACTTACAAGGTTCAAGTGCTTCCAGTATCTCCATAGTGTGGGTGTCAGGTTCACTCTCTGCAAAACAAACAACCTCAGATCATTCAGCGCAACTGCCATGGTACACAGACTCGCTGGGATTATTAAGTCCCCAGGAGTCACGGACAAATATCACGAGTTTAGCAACACAGTGACAATGAGAATGACTTGACCGCGCTGACAGATCCTACCTAACAAACACAATGACAATGAGAATGACTTGACTGCACTCGCCCAATCTCATTCATCTTACAGACGTAATTACTTGCCGTGTCATGATTAGTTGCCGGGATGGCAACAGTGATTACCGCTCGCAGCTTCCAAGTTGAGTCAAAATTGGCCTGGCTGCAGGACATCGTCCTGTAGGATGACCATGGTCTTGTGTACCGTAACCTTGGCTTTGTTGGCTTCTCGTACTCAATGCTCGCTGCTCGCAAAACAGGAAGAGAACATTTAGTCTGATCTGATTGTGCTATTCATAGATAGTTTATAAAGCATTTGGCTACATTGCGAAAAAAAACATCATGGTCTTACACTAGTTTATGTCTTTCTCTCCCATGTTGAAGCTACCGCAGAATGACCATCGATCAATGCTCGCTGCTCGCAAAACAGGAAGAGAACATTTAGTCTGATCTGATTGTGCTATTCATAGATAGTTTATAAAGCATTTGGCTACATTGCGAAAAAAAACATCATGGTCTTACACTAGTTTATGTCTTTCTCTCCCATGCTGAAGCTACCGCAGAATGACCATCGATCACGTCGTCGTCCTTGTTACCAGGTGGAGCTTTCAAGACACTCAGGGCAATCCTCTGCAGCTTCACCTCCACACCATTCTTTAGATCCTGCTTTTTCAATAATATCTCAGGAATTAGAACAAAGATACCATATGAGCATGTTGTTTTCTACTAATGCTTTCATATGCATCTTCAACTTTCAAGCTAATAATACTAGTCTGAAACTTGGGTAGTTGGGTTGATAGAATTGCTTGACTAGCTACCTTCTGAAAAGAAAAGTCAGACATATCTTTATTCTTTTCACTCTCATTGCAATTGTCAAGATTGAGAGCCAGCAACCAACTAAGTATCAGAGTTTCAAGTGGCATGCCCAAATAATGTACTCTAAGGCCCTGTACAATGCTGGAGCCTCCACCGGTGCTTCAGGAATAAAAAACGGTTTCTTTGCTCCCGTACGCTTGGCTAGGTGCCTCAGAAAGGCAACAGAAGCCAAAGTTTGCTTCCGGTGCTAACAGGTGCTTCTGCCTGCCGGTAGTAATCTTGCGTGTACTAATCCATCCTAAGCACTTATACGGAGGCACTGCCCATTGTAGGTATCAATTCTTCTTTCCAGGAAGCAAAGCCTATTCTCTCTCCTTGAGCACCTTGCATAAGCATTCCTCATTGTACAAGGCCTAACGAAGACTGACCAGCCAGTGCCAGCCTCCAAGGCCAACAGCCTTCTTGACAATACCATGTAGGCTGACCAGCAACGACTTTGTTCAGTTCTTACCGGTGACAACAACCTTGCTGTGCCTGGGAAGCACCGTGAGCTCCTCGCCAGCGCTCTCATACCGAGGCAGAGACAACATCCGAGGAGAGCAGACCTGATGTCTCCCTGGTGAAAGGCGCGGCACCAAATTCAGTCAATACACACATAGCCAGCTCAACACAAGGAATATGGTATGGTTTAACTCTCAACAACAAAACAGTAAATAGCGCCATGAACCCAAAAGTTCCCAAAACCAGCTCAAGATTTTTACAGTAGAGTGCATCAATGTCAAGATTTATAGCAGTGTAAGAATTGGAGGATTTACAGCAGAGTAGATGAATCTCAAGATTTGTGGCAAGAGTGCCAGAATCAAGCATCTAGTATCTGCAGGATTGGTGAAAACTGAAAAGTTGATGCAGCTGCCTAAATCCAAGCTATACCAAGTTACCAGCAAGAATCACTTTATAACTTTTCAACACTAAGGTAATTCATAGTCTCATCATGAAATAGAGGAATTTGATGCACGTCACAAAATCTATCCTTTACTCCTAACGCACATTTCGCAATCTTTTGAGCCAAGAAATCAGGCCCAAAAAAGCGATTGAGACGATGTGACGCATCCACGCAATTTGATCCAGATCAGAGCAAACACAAAAAAACACCTAATCTGATGAGGTTTCAAACTGATTGACAGCTCCAGGCCACTACCATGATGGCGATGAACCGACAAAGGCACTCCAGGATCCACCACCAGCAAGCCAGCTGCAAGAATTGCCTGTTACTTACTGGGGTAGCAATACTAAAAGCGATGTGTGTAAATGAATACTACTACACTAGCTGAGTAGCAAGCATGTGAAGGAAGCAGTAAATCCAGATCGAATTGAATTCCCAAAGTTGTTGCGCAGTAATTATGGATCCCGAATCTAAGATTATCTGGAAGGATTTACAGTGAATGTAAGCTTTTGCAAGTTGATGATTTTTCACCTAGTAAATTCGCATTTAAAGCGGGTGATGGCACACTGCATAGTGAGGCTACAGTGTCATCTTGTAGTACTAATGCATCCCCTGAAATTGGAATCTGCTTGTGAATTTTCCAGTTCCTAATGCAATTCCCAGTTGACATGCTTTCAGGATCTAACATGTCATTAATATAGGAGCTTGAATTTGCTGGAAAGGTAAAGATTGATATGGGTGCGGATCAAATCAAAATACATAAATTCCGAAATGGTTGGATTCCAGATCGGATAGCTTCAAGACCAAAAATAAAGTGTTTCAGACTGAATCACAAATATAACTACAAAATGTTTCAATTATTAAAATAAATTGGCTCTAAGGCGGCAACTATAAATTTTTCCGCCATTGAGTTCTCCAATTTCAAACCAGCTAAAATAAAAATCATAGTAGGGCCAAGTGGTGCGATAACTTGGTGACTGAATCACAACCACAGTTTCCTACAAGAGCTACTAGTGTGTGAATTAAGTTGTCAAAGGTGACACTGGTTTTGCTGAAGGAGATATTTTTCTGCATCTAGTTTAGTCCGAAGAGCATTTTCTGTACCAAGTTTTGTTTAGAAACTAGGCTACAGCAGAGGCGATAACTTGAAGAAAAAAACTCACAGTCGAGAGGGATTGACCTTCTATGGCGAGCCGTTTTGGGCAACCTCATAGTAGAGGTTGAGGTCGGACTCGACATTTCCTCAGTTTGGGCGCACGTCTACGTCGTCGATGTCATCCATGGAACTGGAAGGCGTCTGCTGCTCTAAATAGAAAAATAATCATCTCATAAAACTAATGTTCGATATCAAATCACTAATACATCATGATTGTCCTATACAACGTCAATCAATCATGTTAATAAAGAGATCAATTCCTCTAGAGACAAAGCTTTGACCAGGACCAAACAATCTCTATTCTACCCATTATCATCAATTTTAGGTAATGACAATGAGCTGGTTCAAGTACAAATACAAGGCCCGGATATGTGTAGAAACCGATGCAAGTGTGAAGAAACTGTGCTAGAGCAGAGCAGCGACAACTTTGAAAATATTTGTTTAGATGCACACATATTGTTTCTTTACTTAAAGCAGAACAGATGCAGAGTGAGGGCCCCTGAAAATTCTGATGCAAACTGAACGAGGAACAGAGCCAGCACTTGTTATTCACATAGAAGGTACTGATGGAATCCCTTCCCCTGGCAAGAGGAGAGGGGGAGAGGAGCTGGACGAACTCAACATGCCTGTTTTCTAGCCAATGCCTAACAGCACCGCCACCACCACATGGCAGCAGGGCCAACTGAAGACGCCAACACGGCTATGTTTTTAAGGTGACGCTTCGCTTTAAGGCGCTGGGGGGGCGCCTCGACGCCTAAAGCGGACATATTTGCAAAGCGCTGGGGGGGCGCCTCGACGCCTAGGCGTCGCCTTACAGACGCCTTAAAAACAACACGCATTTCCATCAACAACTGCTAGATGGTTGACTCAAGTATGTTCTACAAACTAAAGTAACGTCATAACTGTCCACCAGCTTCCAACGGTAAGTATGTGTCAAACTTGAGATTAGGACGAGTGAACACTGACAATTCCATCTATCCGACTATCCGACGCAAATAACAGAATTTCATACACAAGCACAAACCTGGGAGTCCAGTCTAGTGCCATCAACCAAGAAACCTAGGACGGACCTCAACATAGCAGTTTGGTTCACAATGAATCAGCAATCAATTGGGGAAAAAACCTCACAGACGAGAGGGGCAGAACCACGACCTTGTGTGTGGATAGTCGATGTCAGGATGTCAGCTTGGACATGGGTTCCCAATCATCCTCCTCGTCCATGGAGCCGGGCGCCTGCTGCACCAAATCGAGCATGCAAATAAATATCAGTTTATTCCAAGAGCAGCCATCCTTCAACGCGCTATTAGATAGAATTAAGGACGAGGCCTGCTCTTGGGCTGCAGCCAGGGCACCTGGCCTCCGCCTTGTGCTGCCACAAACATGGGACGTGCATTAAACCGGATGTAACCTACGATTGTAACTGAACTTCTCGCTTTTCAATGAAATGAAACGCAAAGGTCTATTGCGTTTTCTCGGAAAAAAAATCCAAGGCCAGCCATACTATCAAGTGGAAAAAAGAAAGAGAAAATCACATTAAGATGCTAGGTAATTAACTTGTCAAGAACATCGGTATTTTATCTAGCTAGAACAGATCCAGAGGAAACTTCAGTGGTTTAACAACTAGCTAACAGGCAACCACTAGAGCATCATTTACCAAGCCAAGTGAGTCCAGCAAAACGACGCAAGTAGTCATTAGCAGAAAAGTGAGTCTTTCACTAGCTAACATCAATCGTTGGAAGTTGGCACATCATTTGCCTTGTATGCGGAGTCTAGGTAAAGGTAATCGGCTTGGGCTTGGGGTCCCGGCCGTCATCCTCCTCCATGAAGTCGAGCGCCTGCTGCGCCAAATTGAGCAGGAAAATAAATAATTCTGTCAATGACAGCTATGCATTGTTCAATGTGCACTACCTAGAAATATTATCCACTAGAGATATGTGCAGGACACAGATGCCTGGTCAGCCATGCAAACAAAGCAATTCACGAATCAACATACGACACCTCCCTACAAATAACCTTTTTCTCATGTCAGATATGTATCCTATTTGTAATCAGTCATTTTTAAATAAACTGTAAAAGGTGGTGGATTTTGTATGGCTCAATGGATTGAAGGCAGATAACCAACAAGATATACATGTGAAGTATCCCCAGAAATCAATGGAAAGTTGATCTCCCATCAGGTACATCCTACTCGAAATCAGTCATATTTACAGAAGGTTGCGGCTTTTTGATAGTTCAATGAATGCATTCAAGGTAGATCAGTAAAAGGACATATATGTGGCATATCCCCAAGAATCAATGGAAATCAGTTTTTCCGTACAAACAAGGCCAATCTAATTTAATAACACATTCCTATTACTACAACAAAAGTGTGCTATTAATATCAGATTAATAAAGTTTTATTGAATGAAGCATTCCCACGTATTTCCAGCAGCTAGAACTTTCCCGCATAATTCTGGTAGCGTTAGCTTTCCCTCACATTTCCAGTTGTGATAGCTTACTGCATTTTTCAATGTTCATTAAATGTTGAGCAGATTATAATAGAGAAAACAAACGCGGGAAGGCTCTTTCGAAATGAACAGAGGAGAGGACAGATAAGTCACCTTGGAAATGAAGAGATGGGGGTAATGTTGAGCAGATCGAATCAAAGCAGGTTCTCCTTGGCCTAGCTCCCAAACAGCACAGAACAATCACTCGATTCCGTGGAAGAAGGAATAATCCCTTTATGCGTCTCGGAGGGCAACAGGCCCACTTGTTGATGGGCATCCCAAACTGCACACAAGCAACACACGCATCAAATGCGGATCGAGATAAAGAAAAGAAGCCAGAATATTCATTAGCAAGGCCTCCGCTGATGCTCATGTTTAAATCAGAAAGAAAGAGAGAAATGAAGTTGCCTAGAAGAAACCACATTGGACTAGTAAAGTATCAGGCATGCATATGTATACTTATAAAGACCCAACTAGCAGTTTCATGCATATTGTTATCGACTAGACATGTTTATTAGAAGGAGTTTCCACAAGTCAACCAACCAGATGAAAAATTCCACATGGGTGACCAATATGAAGATACCAAAAAAACACAAAGTCATCAATGAACAAGTTCATACTTTTAGGACACAAGAACTTGTCCACCAGAAACCATCTTTTCATAGAAAATTGCAGCAACAGTGTAGTATATATTTTGGCTCCAGACAACAGACCATGACTCCAATTTCAGCGATTTAAGTACCTCTTCTCTACAAACATAACAGCCAGCACATGCTTTATATTTCTCAAGCATATAATTCGTAGGACGTGAAAAGACATTTGCAAAACTGCAACTCCTACTAGAACACCACCACTGGCTGTGTTGTGCTAGCTACCACAAGACTTGCACTTCAAGTGCTGCTGCTACGACTAGTGCGCCACAAAGCAGCAGCAAGAAAATTAGAATTTGGGCTGCTATTTAGTCATTGCAGGTGCACCACAATAATCCCTAGAAATCACCATGACACAATGGCTAGCACAAATTTACCATGTCTCGATTGCCATGGACACATAACATGAAAGAGTGATAGAGATAGAGGAACCAACAGCGCCGTCCGAGTGAGCGGCCCGTTGGAGCATGTAGAGCTTCTTGACCGGCCAAAGTTGTGCCCAGCAACAGCGCCGCTAGCAAGGGAGTCGCTCGCTAGTGGTGTTGGGTGTCCCACTGAGAGCAACAACAACCTGCGTGAAGAAACCAACCATTAGAACTAGAAGCGACATTGGATATTTGGAATTTCATCATTCTGGAAACAAATCCACATGACACTGGTGCTAATCCTTGATCGTGAACTGAGAAGATAAAAATGAGAGTTTGTCCATATTAACGGAAAATACATTATCTTTTCGATTAATTCAAACCATAAACTGACTAACTAATGTAGTATATCATGTTTTAATGTGTTGAGAAGTGAAAATACGACTAATAATCAGATTCCAAATCATCTCTAGAGATTATGCCAGGTGTAAGGTGAAAAGGAACATGCACAAATCAAAACCTTAAGCAAACATATTATCTCCAGGATTGTTCCCTAATCATTTTAAGCTAATTGCATACTCTAGTGAAACTGAGAAAAACATTACAAGTAGAGTTAAATTTGTTCTTCCACCTCCGTACCCAAGAGACTTAAACAGATCGGCCCCAGGTGATGAGCACTAGTGGGGCACGTAAGCGTCAGACCAAACACAAAACACGAGCAATGCGCATAGGCATCAAAACAGGGGCGACCATCAATAAATCAAGAGCTTATACAACATATAGACAGACAGATAAGCTCATAACTTAACATGCATAAGTAGCATAGCTAACAGATACTAGAGAAGTAAAATAACCATCATAATTCCACCACAGATTAATAGAGTCTTCAGATTCCAGGTTATCTGTAGCGATTAATATGGATGCTGTAAGGTGCCAAGAGACACCCTCATATCAAAACCATAAGCAAACCAATTATCTCTAGGATTATTATGTAATCAATCAACACTAATTGCATAGTGTCATGAGACGATTACGTGACATAGAGAGCTGATTCTAGTTACCTCTCTTCCCAGGAAATCTAGCACAAACAAATTGGCCCCAGGTGATGAACACTGGCGGTGCAAAGAAGCAGCATCAAACTAAAGAGATAGGATAGAGAAGGGAGGGTGCTTGTAAGGGAGGGACCTTGATGTGGACTACCTGACGGAGCAGAAGGTGCTGAAGCAGCAGGTGTACTGCTCTGAGAGGGAACCCATCCGCTACTACTGAAACAACCAATTGATCATCAAGGAAAAATTCTTTCAATAGTAAACGAAGCTTGCCACACAACTAAGGAGGACTTGATTTGGTCGCCATCCACCCATACATACATAAATGAGAATGAGGAAATTTTCACATGACAGCACACATGGCTGGCTAGCTCATTGAACATCATACAACACTACTGTATACTAGAAGAACAAAGAAGGCATTATTAATTTGGCGGGTGAGTGGTGAGGAAGCAGCCACCATACAATCATTACGATTTATTCAAACCATAAACTAACTAACTAATGTTGTATGTCGTGTTTTGACTTATACATAATCCATCATGCAATACTACTTGGTACTACTAAATTAGGGACTGAATTCAGGAAGCCAAATTACATACCAAAATTGACCAAAACCATGGCAAGTATTGTTGAGGAGGAAAGCAGAGGGCGTCATTAGATAGGCTCATAGTAACCAGAGGAGAGGAGCTCACCTTGGTTGTTTTAGCTAATGCCAAACAGCTCCGCTGCAGCACGTCAGCAGGGCTAACAGAAGACGCCACCGAGGCCGGCGATGAAGCCCTAGCATCTGTCGGTGGCACGATGAACCCCTTCTCCTCTGCTGTACCCAATCCTACACAAACATGAATATCACAAATGACAAATCTTGAGCTCAAATTAAAAAAAAATCAACCTTAAACACCAAGCAATTGTTAAATGTTGATGCTGACATGTAATAACTATATTGATAATACATGGTTGTCGACGAAATGAATATACTAACCACTGTTTTTCCTGAAGAATGACAATGAGAAACGTCTATTATCCAAACTCTATTGTCTCAATGCCAATCAGCAACTTCTACCGAAGCCACTGACATGTATGACACCATCGACTTCTCTATTGATGTTAAAACTTCAATGGAGAGCATCGCAGATTTGAATTCCAGAATTAGAGGGTGTTTCTTAAGCTTCTTACATGTTTAATTTAATGTGTTTTATTCCAGGAATAGCTCTATATCCCCAATCATATAACTTATCTAACTTAACTATAAAGCTAATTAAGCCCAAATAGTAGCAAAACCCTAAGTAACACTAGATCTTCCATGGGTGGATGGCCACGAAACAGAGCATGGTCGATGGGCACATGTGCAGAGCAGAGAAAGGAAAGGAGCCGGAGTACCTCACCATGGCGATTTTGTAGCCGATGCTGAATGGCACCACCTCCGTCGCACGACAGCCGCGCACCATGCCTGGCACTGGCACGATGAAATGTAGCCCTTGTCCTCTGCTGTACCGAGTCCATGCTGCTGCTGCAGCACAAACAGGATAAGTGAAATAGCAGAAAGACAATCATGAGCTGAAATCCGAGAAAAAAGAAAGAAAAGGTCATGGGAGCGGAGGGGCAGCACCTGTCCATCACGCCAAGCGAATCGAATGGAATACATGGCGTCTAAGCAAGGCCCAATCCCATGGAAGTTGACAGCAAGGTCCTGTTATGATACAATGAAAACAATGAGAGATTGCATTTGTGGAATTCATCAACTAAAGCATACTGTAGTGAGACAATTACGTGACATGCAGAGATAAAATCATTCTCATTACCTCTCTGCCCAGAAAATTTAGCATAAACAGATTGGACCCAGGTGATGAAAAATAGCTGTGCAAATAAGCAGCATCAAACTAAAGAGATATGATAGGGAAGGGAGGATGCTCATGAGGGAAGCACCTTGATGTGGACTACTTGACATAGCAAAAGAAGGTGCTGGAGCAGCGGGTGTACTGCTTTCAGAGGGAACACATCCGCTAGTGCTCCCCCGGTGTCTGCCACAGCAAGATTAATCACCTGCAGGGGTAGAGAGGAGCTCCAAGTTGACCCTTGTGGTTGGCAAGCCCCTGCAAAAAGGTTTCTTTCAGTTACAACCAATCGATCATCAAGGGAGAAAGCTTTCACAAGTAAACGAAGCTTGGTAGGAAACCAAGGAGTACTTGATTTGGTCTGCATCCATCCATATGTACATGAGTGAAAATGAGAAAATTTACACATGAAAGCACGCATGGCTGGCTCATTGAACACCATACAACACTAGCGAATACTAGAAGAACAAATAAGGCATTAATTAATTTGGCAGATGAGTGGTGAGGAGGCAGCCACCATACAATCGTTAATTTGTTCAAACCGTAAACTAACTAACAAATGTAGTGTGTCCTGTTTTGATTTATACACCATCCATCATTCAGTACGACTTGGTACCACTAAATTAGGGACTGAATTCAGGAAGCCAAATTGCATACCAAAAAAGACCAAAACCATAGCAAGTATTGTTGAGCAGGAAGGCAAAGGGCATATTAGACAGGCTCGGCGTAAACGAAGGAGAGGAGCTCACCTTGGCTGTTTTGTAGCCGATTCCAAACAGCACCACTGCCGCATGGCAGCAGGGCCAACGGAAGACGCCACCTAGGCCAGAGACGATGCCCTAGCATCTGTCAGTGGCACGATGAACCCCTTCTCCTCTGCTGTGCCAAATCCTGCACAAACATGAATAGCACAAATGACAAATCTTGAGCTCAAATCCAAAAAAGAAGAAATCAACCTTAAACAGCAAGCAATCATTAAATTTTGATGCTGACATCTATCTATATTGGTAATAGATGAATATACTAACCACTGTTTTCCTGAAGAATGACAATGAGAAAGGCATATATATTATCCAAACTCTTTGTTGTCTACTACAATGGCAATCAGCAACGTCTACCGAAGCCCTCACATGCATGACACCATTTCCCTCATTTCCGTCCTATTTCGGTCCTTTAGGTCAAGTTCATAAAAACAGATGGGAATTTGGTCGATCCGAAAGACACTTAAGTAAAGCGATTGTACTCTACATCCGATTCATGTATGTGTTAGCTAAGCGTTGCATTCTCCTCTACCAAGCTCGCCTCCTTTTTTCTCCTTCCAATTACCATGTTGTGTTCATAAAAACAGATGGGAATTTGGTCGATCCGAAAGACACTTAAGTAAAGCGATTGTACTCTACATCCGATTCATGTATGTGTTAGCTAAGCGTTGCATTCTCCTCTACCAAGCTCGCCTCCTTTTTTCTCCTTCCAATTACCATGTTGTGTTCTTTGTCAGATTCGGTTTTTGCCTTTCTTCATTTGTTAAAATCAGTAATTACATCAAATTACTTTCAATGGCACATTTGTAATCATTGTTATTTCAAAACTCAGCGCGCCATCATCAATCTGCCTCTCATGGAATACCCGTGTTCAGGACATGGAGAGACACGTTGGATTTCAAACTGGAAGAATATGCGAATACTGGAGCGCATATCCCACTACACTACATGGTTTGAACTTCCTCATGGTCAATCGCAAAGTAAGAGCCACACTGATTTTTTTCTCGTGTGATTTGTTCCATTCGAGAATATAATTAGCATTTTTTTCCTTCATTTTGCACAGGGGGTACAATAGAACCCAGGGATAAAATGGCTAAGTTTAAGGATACTTTCCATGAAGGGGTTCTGTACAAAATTGAACGGTATCAAATATTTAGAGCCGTAGATAGGTAGAGAGCTGGGGATCACCCTTCAGAATTAGCTTTGTTCATAAGACATTTGTTGAACTAGTTGCTCCCGAGCCACCGAATTTCCTCCCCTAAGTTTGCTTACAAGTTACAATGCACTTCCCTTTGTGCAATTAGAGAAATGTATCGGATCAATTGTGCCTATGTCAGGTTAATTCACAAATCTTTATCTCCAAGAAGAAAAATGCACTCTGAACTTTTTCTGGAGCTTTTTTGATTGAACTGAAGCATGCTTCATATCACGATGAGGTCCAAAGGATTGGGAGAAAGCTGGGCAAATGGAGCTTGTGAGCAAGGAAACAGCGCGCG
>NC_041382.1:782321690-782374184 GCF_002162155.2 Triticum dicoccoides
CTCTGATGGCAGCAACCAATGGAAGGAGTCGGTGGCCGGTTGAGGTGCTGCTTTTTAAGCTACTAAAATGCAAATTCAAAGGGCTGTTATAAGCAAAATGCCCCTCTAACATCAGAATTATTATTGTTCAAATGTATGTTGACAATATGATCGATATAGTAAATTAACATGGAGTCGCCATACGTACAGGTGCTCAGGACAAAATATACCTTTTTGTATTTAAAACCCATAGAACATATGCAGAGCCGAAGCTGAAAACAAGCATTACCCCCAGTAGGTAGCATAAGTCTATTGCACGCGTTACAATACACCCACTATAATAATATGTGGATCTCACCAGGACATTGCTTATTTTCATAGCTCATAGAGGAAGCAACATTACGATCATAGAAAGTAGCCAATAGTTGGCCTCTGCAAATCAAATCACCACACCATGCATGGAGAGCATTGCAGCTTTGAAATCCAGGATTAAAGGGTGCTTCTTAAGCTTCTTCTGTGTTTAATTTACTTTTGTCTAATTCCAGGCATAGTTCTCTATCACGAATCCATATAACTTATCTAACTTAACAGCTAATGAAGCCCAAACAGTAGCAAAACCCTAAGTAATCCTAGATCCTCCATGGGTGGATGGCCACGAGATAGAGCATGATCGATGAGCACAGGAGCGGAGAAAAGGAAGGAGAGGAGCTGTAGAAGCTCACCATGGCAATTTGTAATTGATGCTGAAATGCAGCCCTTGTCCTTTGCTGTACCAAGTCCATGCTGCTCCTGCTGCACAAAACAGGACAAGAGAAATATCAGCAAGATAACGTTGAGCTGAAATCCGAGGAAGAAGAAAAGGTCAGGGGAAGGGAGGAGAGGTCCATGGGGAAAGAAAGGAGCAGCACCTGTCCATCACGCCGTGCAAATCGAATCCAATACAAGGCATCAAAGCAAGGTCCAGCCCAACGTAAGTGGACAGCAAGGTCCTGTTATGATACAATAGCAACAATGAGAGATTGGATTTGTGGAATTAATTCATCAACTAAAGCAGAACGAGGTACTCCCTCCGTCCGGAAATACTTGTCGGAGAAATGGATAAAAATGGATGTATCTAGAACTAAAATACGTCTAGATACATTCATTTCTCCGACAAGTATTTTTGGACGGAGGGA
Source organism: Triticum dicoccoides (assembly GCF_002162155.2). Taxonomy (NCBI): domain Eukaryota; kingdom Viridiplantae; phylum Streptophyta; class Magnoliopsida; order Poales; family Poaceae; genus Triticum; species Triticum dicoccoides. Next base: position 782,322,845 of record NC_041382.1, read on the forward strand.
GCACTAAACTTGAATCACTGAGAAAACGCTAATGTCAAGATAGATTATCTCTTGGCAGTAGAGCAACCGCCAGCCAGACCACCAATACCCAAAAGCTAACTACACATACATGCACATATGTATATATCCTCCCTTGTAACAAAGATGGATGGACTGAACTACACAGCGGCGAAGCACGGCTGCCTTCCCGTGCTGCGGCCTGGTAGCCACATGTAATGTGGGTTGCCCGGTAGCCACATGTAATGTGGGTGTGGATGAAGAAAAAACCATCAAAACCATATGTGCCTGAGACATGCACTAGGCCACCTACCCCACTGTTGTGTTGAGAACGTGCACGCAGCATGGTTCCTGGTTATACCAGCTCTGTATTTTGTTCTAAAGAAGGCTTCATATTCTATCTCACTCCCATTGCTACAGCTTTCACCATCCCCATTCTGCTCCCGTCGCTTTCACCGTCCCCAGCGTGCTTCTGCCCCATAACACATCATCTTTATTCTTCATTAGCCATCAAATCATCAAACAGCTGCCATGATAAGAAGGGAAGAGAAAGTGATTAGTAAGCATGATAAAAAATCTATTTGAGCGGCAAGTATTTCTAGACAGAGGGAGTACTTGCTTGCCAGATTAGGCGTGCAAGTTGTCATGCTAAAAAAAAATACTTCCTTGCCAGATTACATGTGCTTAGATGCCATGCTAATAAATCATTAGTGTTCAGATTATAATTGCTTAGTTGTTGAGCTAATAAAATACTTAATGTCCAGATTACAAAGCATAGTTGTCATGCTAAAAAAAATCTTAGTTTCCAGATTACACAAATGCTTAGCTGCCATTCTAATAAAATGCTTACTGTCCAGATTACAAAGCTTCGTTAAAGGGCAACCTGGTGCATGTAGCTCCCGCTTGCGCAGGGTCCAGGGAAGGGTCCGACCACTTTGGGTCTATAGTACGCAGCCTTTCCCTACATTTCTGTAAGAGGCTGTTTCCAGGACTTGAACCCATGACCTCATGGTCACAAGGCAGCAGCTTTACCACTGCGCCAAGGCTCCCCTTCATTACAAAGCTTCGTTGTCGAGCTAAAAAAAATTCTTAGTTTCCAGATTACACAAATGCTTGGTTTCCATGCTAATAATACTCAGTTGACCAGATTAGAAGTACGTACTTGCCAAGAACTGAAAAATGCTTATTTGCCTAGTTACACACACAACAAACAGAAACAGGGGGTTGAGCAAAACAAGAAAAAACAACATGGATTAGCTGCCACGGGCTAAAATCCACGGAAGCAAAACGCACACATCACCCAGATTTTCCCAATATGGATTGTTTCCATGATGATGCAGAGAAAAACTAAACCCAATACGGATTAGCTGGCAAATCGAATCCAATGAGATCAGGGGAAAAAGAAAAGGTCATGGGAGGGGATCCATGGGGAAAGAAAGGAGCAGCACCTATCCATCACGATGGAGCTCGGAGCCATGCGAATCGAATACAATACATGGCGTCGAAGCAAGGTCCAATCCACGGAAGTCGACAGCAAGGTCCTGTTAGGACACACTAACAACAATGAGAGGTTGCATTTGTGGAATTCATCAACTAAAGCGGAACGACGTACTGAACTTGAATCTTGAGGAAACGCTAATGGCAAGATAGATTATTTCCTGGCGGTAGAGCAACAGCCAGCCAGATCATCAATACCCAAAAGCTAACTACACATACATACACATGTGTATATTCCCTCCCTTGTAACAAAGATGGGCAAACTGAACTAGAAAAATGCAATGGGAAGAAGGGAAGATAAAGTGATTAGTTGTCATGCTAATAGAATGATAAGTGTCCAGATTACGCAAATGCTTAGTTCCCATGCTGAAAAACATCTTAGTGTCGAGGTTACGCAAATGCCTAGTTGACATGCTAAATAAAATGCTCAGTTTCCAAATTACACAATTGCTTTGTTGCCATGCTAAATAAATGCTCAGTGTCCAGATTACACAGATGCTTAATTAGTTGCCAGGCTAAATAAATTCTTAGTTTCCGGATTACACAAATGCTTAGTCGGCATGCTAAAGAAGATCTTAGTTTTCAGATTACACAAATGCTTACTTGCCATGCTAGAAAAAATACTTAGTTGACCAGATTACAAGTACGTCCTTGACAAAAACTAAAAAATGCTTAGTTGTCTAGTTACCCACACAACAAACAGAAACAGTTTTTGTTTTTTAGAATAATATAAAAGGGCCAAAAGGCCCCAGTTCCATTGATAGCAACAAACAGAAACAGATCTAGCTAGCATGGTTCTGGCCCTTGATGGCCGGGACAGTACGCCAAGCCATCTCGGCCCTCATGGCTGGGGGATTTTGGTCAAGGGCAGAAAACTAGAGACGCACTCGTCCTTAATTAGATTTCCCTGAGGATGCAGAGGATGACCTGCTGCGAAATCCAATCCAAGATCTGCGGTGCAAGGAAGGAGAGAGTGGGAAACTGGCCTCCATGGCGTGGCGTCGGTCCGCACTAGCAGCAGCAGCAGCAGCGGGGCCGTGGTGGTCTTCACCGCCTGACTGACGACGATGCCGCTGGCGCTGGTTGAAGAAGAACCCTAGGCAGCCGCTGCTGGAGGCATCGACGGCCGACAAGAGGAGCCCTCCCTCCCTCCCGTGCGCCGGGTCCTGTTCTTGGGGGCGGATCCTGGGCTCGGCCGCCATGGCCGCAGGCTAGGTCTCGGGCGGGCGGGCGGGCGCGAGGAAGGAGGTTGGATGGAGGATGCTAGGGTTTGGGGGCGGAGGCGGTGGGGGAGGGAGGGGGTTGGGGGATGCCGGCGGTGGGGGAGGGGTAGAGGAGATCGGCGGCGGCGGCGGTGTTGGTTTGGGGAATAAATCGTGGGGAGATGAAGAGAAGCGGGGGCTGCTTGGGTTGGGGGTGCCTTCAATTCTGTGTGAGTGTGATGGATGGAATTCAATTTCTTTTTCTTTTTTTTGACCAACAATCTCAGAAGATTTTTTCTAGATTTTTCGGCATGGGTTGAGCGGGAAATTCTTCGGGATCAAGGGGCGGCGTGGTTGGTTTACGATTGGTCGACATGATCCTCCCACATATCGATCTCCTATTCATTTTTTATCTTAGAGCATCTCCAGCCGCGCCCCCAACAGGCCCCCCAGCCACTTTTTCGGTGCCGGCGTTATAAAAACGCCTCAGTCGTGCCCACAGGACGCCGAAAATCACCGGTTCGGCTCTTTTTTTCGCCCGGCGGTCACAGGGCGAACCCGGCGCACTGGGGGCAATTGGGGGCTCCGGCGCAAGGGAAAAACGCGGCTGGCCCACACCGTCAGGGGAAAAGTCAAGGTTTTCTTTCCCGACTGACCTCCCACCCCCCGCACCCTCGGCCGCTACTAGCTATATCCCGGCGCCGCCCGCCGCCCTTCACCGCTAGACAGCCAGTCCCCGCCGAAAAAATAGCAGAGCTTCGCCGCGGCAGCCCTTCCAATAGCAACTGGGCGTTTCCGGCCGCGGAGGGGCAGTTTAGCGGCGGGTACACGCCCCGCGCGGGCGCAAGGTGTTCGGCGATTTGCCTGCCTCCGCGATGGACTCGGATGACGAGGAAGCGCTCGCCACGTTGCTGGAGGAGGAAGCCGAGGCCGACGTCCAGGAAGAAGAGCATCTCATGGTGCTCACCGCTCTCGCCCAGCTGCTGGCGAGCAATGAAAAGCCGCGGCGAGGTGGCTCGGCGGCGGGGCGGGTGAAAGCAAAGAACCGGCATCGTCAAGGGGCGAGCTTGTTGAAGCAAAGGACCTCTGGATTTGGCACACAGGACCTCTGGATTTGGACCTCGATGAACTTCGAGATCAATGGGCACCAATACAACAAGGGGTACTATCTAGCTGACGGCATCTATCCGAGATGGTCGACATTTGTGAAGACGATCTCAAACCCTGTGGCAGGAGGCAAGAACGCCTGGTTTGCGAAGCTTCAGGAGGCTTGCAGGAAGGATGTCGAGCGGGCATTTGGTGTGCTCCAATCTCGATTTGCTGTTGTTCGGTACCCCGCTCAGACCTGGTCCAAAGATCAAATGTGGGAGATTATGACTTGCTGTGTCATCTTGCACAACATGATCATCGAGAGCGAGCAAGAAGACCCAGTGTTTGACACTGAACCATACTACAGGCAGGGTCCTCTAGCCGAAGTTGATCACCAGCTACCGGCAACCTGGACTGCCTATCTCAGTATGCGTCAGGAGATCCAAGACCCACAGGTGCATCATCAACTGCAGAAAGATCTGATTGAGCACCTATGGAGGCTCAAGGGGGGCGCCGTGTGATGAAATATGAGTTTTTATTTGTTGAACTATATAATTTGTATTGAACTATTTCTTGTTGTACTATTTTGTTCAAGTATTTGATTTTTTCGTGATGACATAGTGATAAGATACAATTGTGTTGATATTTGAACGCCGAGACACGGCAAACCACGCCGAATATGGGTCTATTCTCGCCCATATGGGCCTTTTATTCGCCGAAATGGGGCTGAAAAGTGGGCCAATTTCGGCGCCTGGGGGCGACGACTGGGCGCAAAACCGGCCCCAGCCCCAGCGCCAAAAACGAGTGGGTGACAGATGGATTTTTATGCGTCCTGGGGGCAATGGCTAGAGATGCTCTTAGCCATCTGCTCACATCCGACGGAGAAGAGATTAGAAGAACCCTAGTTAAATTATGGTTTGATGGGTGAGGATGGATTTTCAATTTGGTCTGGATCCGACAATCTCAGAGGATGGGAAAAGTTGGGGTTGGTTGGATATCGTATTCACTTAGCACGTCGATACTTCAACACAAACCCGGAATATTTCGAGAGATGGATGATTGGTTTGATTTTTCATTGGCAGCGACATTTTGGGTCGCGCCCCTCTTGAGAGGGCTTTCCGCTGTTTTATGGAGGAGAAGGGAACAGTGGCATGTGCGTCGGCGTGGTATGGCGGAGTGGGCGACAGATGGATTTGGGGGCTGTTTGGATGCTGCCTTAGCCAGCCCTACCAAATCGTGGGCGAGCCAAAACTTTGGCGCAGCATCCAGCCGCCCACGCCTTGGCCAAGAGTTGGCAACAAAATGAACTGGAGATGCCCGTGCAGCCAGGGCGTGCCAAATATTTGGTCATCATCCAAACGAGTACCCAGCACCTAGTCAATGTCCAATGTTTTGGCATGGCGGCTGTTGGCTGGAATCCAAACAGACCCTTGGTACGTGGTCGGAATCGTCGGTAGTCTTGTCTTATTCTGGTGTGTCTCTGATTCCAATATTTTATTTATCGAAATATGTATTTGGCAACTGTGTGGCAGATTGCCAAAACGACCTAACCATCTAGCTACCCTTCGATCCCGATCGCTCGATGCACAGGATACTCGCGACCTCCTCCATCCATGACCTCTGATATATAGTACCGCTGCTTCCCATCCCAGCCGCGCTCTAGCGGCAACCTCCTCGGGTGCTGCTGTCGCAAGCTGACCGCATCGCACCATGCCGCCGCCGTCGCGCATTCTGATCATTCCACCGCCGACAGTCTTCCACTACTAGAGAAAACCTTATACACAGAAATTTAGCAGTGGCGCGGGTCAAAAAAGGGCGCTAGTGCTAAATAGCAGTAGCGCGCTATCGAAAAGGGCGCTACATATAAGGTTGTAGCAATAGCGCATGCACTTGAAAAAGCGCTACCACTAATATTCCCGTTGCTAAAGCGATAGGCTACGCATAGCAGTAGCGGGCTTGAAAGAAGCGCGCTACAGCTAAGACATAAGTAGCAGCGCGTTCCGTATAAAGAGCGCTGCTGCTAATGGAAATAAAATAAAATGGAAAACAAATAGAAAAGTAAATGAAAATGAAAGAAATAGAAAAAGGCGAAAGGAAAAAATAAAATGTACAACAAAATAAATGAAAAAGCGAAAAAAATGAGAAAGTCGTAGTTGTAGCGTTTGTTCGTAAGAGGCGCTATAGCTAATGTAGCTATAGCGCGTTCTGTGAAACCCGCTACCGCTAAGTTTGACTTAACCAAAACCGTTTCCCCCGGCCACCACTTCTTCCCCAAATCCCTCGACCCACCCCGCCGCCGTCTCCCGTCGTCAGCCCACCCAAATCCCTCGATGTCGCCGCGCGCCTATGCCTCCTCCTCCTCGACCTCGACCTTGCCGGAGCCCTTGCCCTCGCTCTCCGCCACCGTCTCCCTCGACCCGCCTCGCCGCCGTCTCCCCCGACCCCGCCTCGCCGCGCCTCGGTGTCGCCGTCTCCCCCGACCCCATCTCTCTCCCCGTCCTCTGTAAGCACTCTCCCCTTCCCTCTTCTCTGCTCTCTCTCTCTGTAACAGATCAATGTTCAGAGTAAATGTAGGCCAACATAGGTTTACTATGTGGTTTGTGCATGGTAGATGTACAATGTTCAGAGTTTATATGTTAAATAGATTGACTACAGTTTGGGATTCAGTTTAAAATTTATTCTTCCTATCTATGGCTAGATTTAGTCTCTCTATGATGGTGTCTTAAGGTACTGAAATACTTTATTTTTAGATATATTTGGCGTTTTTTAAATGCTATTTTGAAATATAGCACACTATTAGCACGCTATAACTTCTGTAGCATTTGAAGAAAGGCCTCGCTATATTTTGTAGCGTGCTATTTTTTTCATTGGTCTTAACCCTATTTAATTAGGTAGTATGAACCCTAGTTAAAAAATAGGTAATTATATAGTAATTAGGGTAGTAGTTCCTAGGTACTAATTAGTTAGTAAGAACTAGGTACTAATTAGGTACTAGTTTATTTTTATTTAGGGTTAAATTTTAAAGTTCATCTAACTAGTTTTTTTACTGTTTTTTAGTAAGTTTTAGAGTTCATCAAATTAATAGAGTTAGGGTTCATTAAATTCAATTAGTAAGTTTTAGAAAATTAATAGAACTAGTTGAACTAGTTTATTTTCAGTAAAAACTAGTTTATTTTTATTTGTAGTAAGTGCGTAATTGAACTAGTTGAATTAATACAACTATTTTATTTTTAGTACAAACATTAATAGAACTAGTTTACTTTTTTAGTTAAAGCAATTATTCCCGCATCGACGTCTACGATGCCTATCCCGCATCCTCGTCGTCGAGTCGGCGGAGGACACCTGCGTCACCAGATGGGCCATGTCCGGGACTGGGCTCCACCGGGCTGGTACTGGGAGGCGCTACCTACCGGGGGGCAGGTTGATGAGGAGTCAGCCCGTCGTTGACCCGAACCTTCTTTGGTGGCGGTCGCGTGGGCCAGTGACGGTCCAGAGGCTCGAGGACCCCGCGGAGGTGGTGTGTCACCGTGTCAGTGAGGAGGACGCGCACGTCTGTCGCTACTTGTTTGCGTTGGAGCACAGGTTCTCCAATACCTGCCAGGTTCTCCAGGGATCTCACTGGAGCTATGATCCTGTGATGGTTCCTTCTCTATGGGTGTCCACCGCCCGCGCCGACGCCCGTCATGCGCTAGGGTTTTAGTTGTTTTAGTGATGTTATATATATGATACTATTCGGGATGTATTAGTGATAATATTCGACGATGTACGGATGCATGAGATGATTTACTTTTGCTTATTGAATGCATGCTAATTTGAATACTTATTTATTTTACGATTTGGTTTTGCTTATTGAATGCTCATGTCAATATGAGTCCTATAAGATATTTTGAAATGTATATCTTGTGTTGCTCAAATAGGATATGTGCTTGCCCAAGTGGCCGGTCATGTTTGCAGGTTACACCTCCGAGTGGCCTATGTTTTGCCGGAGTGTTGATTCATTTCCGTTCCGGCAAATTTCAGGCGTTCGATATGTCTTATTTTAGCAAAGGTCATGCCAGATTTTTCCCTGAATTTTGGTATGACTTGTGCTAGAATATGTAGGAAATATCGAGTGCCCCGGATTTGTGTGTTGAGTAACCTGGTACTTGCCTTCGATCGATTTTCAATTAATGTTTCAACTATGAACATAGGAAATGTCTGACGACGAAAAGGATACTAGCAAGTTTGTGGTGAAGGCGAAGAAAATCGTGTGTCCTCTGGATTTACCGCACGTGAAATACCATGTGTGCATGAACAATTGCATCATTTATAGGGACGAGCACGTGGAGTCTACCATATGTCCGGTGTGCGGCGTCACTCGATACAAGAAGAGGAAGAAAGCTCCTCGAAAATCGGTGTGGTACTTTCCGATCACTCCTCGTCTGCAGCGGTATTTCGCGGACCCTAAGGTAGCAAAGCTCCTGCGTTGGCACGCGGATAGGGAGGAGAAGAAGCGGGAAGATGACGGAAATGATCCGGAGATAAATAAAAAAGACAAGATGCTGAGTCACCCTAAGGATGCGAGCCAGTGGCAAGCGTTGAACTTCGAATACCCAGAATTTGGGAAGGATCCAAGGAACATCGTGCTGGGCGCGAGCACCGATGGAGTCAATCCGTTTGGCAGCCAGAGAAGCACACATAGCACCTGGCCTGTGTTTGTGTGGATGTACAACCTTCCCCCTGGTTGTGCATGAAGAGGAAGTACATTCACATGAGTATGCTAAGAAGGGCCGAAACAACCAGGGAACGACATCAATCTATATATGGGGCTGCTGAAAGAGGAGCTAGACACGCTGTGGAAAATGCCAGCCAATACGTGGGATGCCGCAGAGAAAGAATATTTCCCTATGAGAGCCGCACTGCTCACGACGGTGCACGACTATCTCGGTAACGGATATCTCGCGGGGTAGGTAGTCCACGGATTTTCTGGATGCGTAAGGTGCATGGATGACACAACGTATCGCCAGCTAGATAGAGATCCCGGGTCTTCGAAAACCGTGTTCATGGGACATCGAAGGTGGCTTTGCGATGATGACCCGTGGAGGAAACGCAAGGATCTGTTCGATGGTGAAACCGAACCCCGAAAACGCCCGCGTACGAGGAGCGGCGAGGAAATAGACGGGCTGTTGAAAAATTGGAAAGATTGCCCACTGCTGGGAAAGAAGCAAAAGGCGCCAGAGCCGCTGCTGAAGGTATGGAAAACAAGGTCTGTTTTCTGGGACTTGCCGTACTGGAAGATCCACCGTGTGCCTCACAGCCTTGATGCCATGCATATCACGAAGAACGTGTGCGAGAGTCTGCTTGGTACCCTGCTCAACATGCCAAAGAGGACCAAAGATGGGCCGAAAGCAAGGGCGGACTTGAAATCAACGGGCATCAGGCAGGAGCTTCACGCTAATGATGATGATGATGATGATGATGATGATGATGATGATGATGAGGCGAAGCAGGACACAGAAACTCGTCGCAAAGGCAAAAAGGCCAAGAAGACCGGAAGTGACTACCCTCCCGCATGCTTCACTCTAAGTCAGGAGGAGATCGAGCAGTTTTTCACCTACCTCGTAGGAGTAAAACTTCCTTACGATTACGCGGGGAAGATAAGCAGATACCTAGACCCAGCGAAGCAGAAGTTCAGCGGGATGAAGTCTCATGACTGTCACGTGCTGATGATGCAGATACTTCCAGTTGCAATCCGTGGGATCATGGACGCGCACGTCCGTGAAACGCTATTTGGCCTATGCAACTTTTTCGACGTCATCTCTCGGAAGTCGATTGGCGTGAGGCAACTCAGAAGGCTACAAGAAGAGATCATGGTGATACTATGCGAGCTTGAGATGTACTTCCCGCCCGCATTCTTCGACGTTATGGTGCATCTGCTGGTCCATATCGTGGAGGATATCATCCAACTCGGGCCGACGTTCCTGCATAGCATGATGCCGTTCGAAAGGATGAATGGTGTCATCAAAGGATACGTTCGCAACATGTCATGTCCAGAGGGAAGTATAGCCAGGGGCTTTCTGACCGAAGAGTGCATCTCCTACTGCACGAATTATCTAGGCATCGAGAATCCCGTTGGTCTGCCCGTCAAGAAGCACCTTGCAGGCTCGCTGGATGGGGTCACCGTGAGGGTCGCCGCAAAATGCATGTCGACTTCGAGGGTCAACTCGCCGACTTTGAAAGAGCAAACCTAGTCGCGCTACAACACATAGACATGGTCGATCCTTGGGTGGTAGAGCACAAAACCTTTAGTGAGAAGACGTACAATGACCGAGGCCAACAGAGTACGGACGGAGATATAATCAAAGAGCACAACTCATGTTTCACGCGTTGGTTCAAGCAGAAGCTTTTGTCGTACCCTTTACATGAGGATTCTTCCGCGGAAGAACAACTCATATTTGCCTTGTCACAGGGCGCCGAGCACAACCTGATGACCTATGAGGCATACGATATCAACGGCTACACATTCTACACCGAGGACAAGGACATGAAGAGCGATGGTTATCAGAACTCCGGGGTAACGATGGAATCCTACACCGGTAACGACAAGGACAGATACTACGGAAGGATCGAGGAGATCTGGGAGCTGAGCTACGCTGGAGAGAAGGTCCCGATGTTCCGTGCCAGATGGGCCAAGAGCGTCCTAAAAGAAGACCGGTATTTCACCATCATGGTTATACCCGAAGCCAAATCCAAGACCACGGGCGCAAACGTCACCGCAAAAAATGAGCCATGGGTACTGGCTTCCCAAGTGGACCAATGCTTCTTCATTACCGACCCGTCAAAGCCCAGTCGTGTTGTCGTGAGGAGAGGCAAAAGGAAGATCATCGGAATGGATGGAGTAGCCAATGAGCAAGACTTCGACAAGTACGGTGACCCGAAGATCGAACATGACGACGACGATGAAGTAGCAGCACACACCACAAGAAGAAGCAGGACCACCCTACCTAAAGGACGTCCGTTCCACAGAAGAACTCCATTTGCGAAAAAGAAGGGCAAGAAGATTGTGAACAGATAGCTAGCTAAGATCGATTGTATTTAAATTGTAGTCTTCATTTCTCGATTGTATTTCATGGGCACTTTTTGATATCATGAATATTTTTAAATTTCACGGACACTTTTTGAATTCATGAGGACACTCGATCTCGACCCCCCTCCACCGCCGCCGACGAGCACCCGGCCCCCCGCACCCTCCCCCGCTCCACCGCCGCCAACGGGCACCCCTCGCACCCTCCCCCGCTCCACCGCCGCCGACGATGATATTTCCAAGTAACAAATTTGAACATATTTAAAAAAAATTATTACTGTTTTTATAAAAAAATATTACTGTTATGATTTAAACAAGTTTGAACATATTTAAACACAAATAAATATCAAACAACATTTAAAATACAAAAAAAAATTTGCGGAGCCTAGGAATTGAACCCAGGACCTCCTGGTGTGTGTGCTGCATGATGACCAGTCGGGCTAGTGGGCAGGTTCTGATGTGGATTGGGTTAGGTGCAATATAACCTGTGCTCGAACTGTAATAAAAAAACATTCTAATGGCGCACCGCTGCGGGGTGCGCCATTGCTATCTAAAAAAAGATTTCTAATGGCGCACCGAGGTGTGGTGCGCCATTAGTAAGCTTCCCCCTAGCTATCCTCCCTCTCCCTCGCCAGATCCCTTTCGACCCTCTCTCCCTCGCCACCAGATCCACCCGCGCGCTGCCCCGACCCACGACGCCGCCGCCCCGACCCTCACCGGACTCCACCCCCGCCGCCCCCGCGCCCCCGCGCCCCCGCACCCCACACCCGTCGCTTGACCCTACACCCGCTGCCGCCCCAGACTCCTCCACCGCCGTCTCCCTCCCCTTCGTCGTGCAGCCACTCCAGCGTGCCGCCTCCATCCCCATTCGACCAACTCCTCCCGCCTCCCCCGTCGACGTCCAGCCGGCCCCTCGCCGTACAGCTACTCCAGGCCCCATCGACGCCCAGCCAGTCTAGTGCCGCCTTGCTCCCCATCGAATGGCGACTCCCTCATCTTCCAGATCCGCCTCACCGCCTCGTCCTCCTGTTTCCCTCCCAGCCTGCATTGCTCAAGGAAGACTCAGACAAAGGTAGCTGCATCTTGTACACTTATTTCAGTATGGGTGTCGAAACCCTAGCAGTAGCAGAGAGTTCTCTTCACTACTAGCAGCAATTGGTCATTGTTTAGTACTAGTTGACACTTCTCTTGAGGTTAAAAAATGCTCTCTTTTTTGTCCTTTTGAAAAGATTGGAGTACAACAACCCTGGAGACTGATTACTATATGATTCTGTTCAAAATCCATATAGTTTTATGATCCCAGTGCAAAGGAATTGACATTTTAGTTACCATCTCTCTATGTAGTAGTGTGCTGTGAAACTTCTAAGTTCGTATAGGATGCACTAAATTTAGCTGTTGTCCGTTGTTGTCACTAATACAGCTGCGATGCATATATATTTTTTGCAAGTTTTTTAACCTCAACATGCTCAGATTCAGTAATTAATCAAATTCAATAATTAATCAGTATATATATACCATAAGAGTTAGGACTATCGTGTGGATGATGCTAAACAGAGATAGGAGTAGTAGTGGTGGCCATCTAGTTGGACTACTACTGCTAGGACTTGCTCCAAATTTTAGGATTTCTTTTCTTTTAGGATTTATTTTCTTCTAGGACTAGGTTTTTATTATTTTTCTATTGTGATTGTTTTTTGAGCTCTTTCTTTTTCATTTCCTACTATCCTTATCCTAATTATCTTAAATTGTTATGATGTGTGTAACAGGATTAGATCTTGGATTTGCTAGTGGACTTTGGGAGTTTCTTAGCCAGCTTGGTGACTCCATATTTTTCACTATTTCAGCAAGTCTTTTGTAAGCATTAAACTTTCAACACTACATTTCTATCTTATGTGTACATCTGTTTGCTTCCAATTGCTATATATGTATTGTTGTTACTAAAAATGATGAAGCTCCTGTCAATTGCTATACATATATATGTGTATGATGATCCTCCTTTCCTGCAGTAGTATAACTAGGATATAAAGCACATTGAACTAACAATCTTGTATGGTGCCTAAACTACAATGATATAAAGCACATCAGATGACATAGCATGTGGATATTGACATAGGATGAGTAGATTAATAAGTGCCAAAAGTGATGGACAAACCTCATGCTAGGAATTCTCGAGGGTTGCAGTACATGGAATGCATTGCAAATGCAGCCAAAACCTGATATATACCAAAAAAATTGTATAGAAATATGCTGAATTTTCTGCTCTGATTGTTGCTCAAAGAAATTTAGCAAAAAAATGGGGTCCTGGGAGACGCCGCTGCTGCTTGAGGCCCTTGAGAGGCCCTTCGTGTCGTGATGATTTTGCAGGTACCCCGAGAGGCCCTTGAGTTTGCCGGAATGTCGATTAACTTCCGTTCCGGCAAATTTGGGTACTCCATATGTCCTATTTTCAGCAAAGGTCATGCTGAAATTTTCCGTGAATTTTAGAATGACTTTGCTAAAAATCGGACATATGAGGTACTTGCTACTAATGCATGGGCCGGGGTATCTTAGTACTTAATTAAGTAGGATCAACTGCCCATTTATTCTTGCTGCATTAAACCATAGGTGGCAATAGAGCCAAGTGATTAGGCCCATCTTAGAAATTCTCCTCAGCATCGATAAACCCTAGATGATAAACCCAACATAGGTGGCAATAGAGCCAACTGATTAGTGCGAAGTGATTAGGACCAACCTAGGGTGCCTTGGCATCGATAAACCCTAAATGATGAAAACTTAGCATTTAGGATGCCTCGGCGTCGACAAACCCTAAATGATGAAACCTTGGCTTTTAGGGTGCCTCGGTGTCGATGAGAACCTAAATGATGTACGCTTAGGCTTTTAGGGTGCCTCGGCGTCGACAAACCCTAAATGATAAAAGCTTAGCTTTTAGGATGCCTCGGTGTCGACAAACCCTAAATGATGAGACCATGATCTTGTTCCTTGACAATAACCAACTTTTTGACCAAACTTTTTTCCTATTTAGAGCGAAACATGGCCCACAACGATGAGGCCGGCGGTTCGGGCGGCAAGCAATTCTGGGAGCTGTCCCAGGAGTTGGAGGAACAACCTCACCGCTATGAGGACGCCGCGGAAGACACTGATCCTGACTACACAACCCCTAGTGGCGTCGGGGATGAAACCACTGATGGTGCCGCCGAGGATGCCACCACTGATGATGGCGGCACAAGCACAGATGGCAACCAACCGAAGAAGCAATGGAAGGACCGGCGCCCGAACGCGCTTCGCACCGTCAGGGAGGAATTTACTGAAGTGAACTCCGACGGGCAACCGACGACGCCCAAACAAGTAGTCAAGGGGTACTCGGTTCAGCTCGGGTGCATTCTCCGGAGCACCGCCTCGATCAACACCGAGAACCTAAGGCATAAGGACCGAGGGAATTTGCGCAGCCTCCTCTTCACGAAGCTGCACGAACGATACAAGTTCCCCGCTGAGTTTGCAAACACACGCCTCTCAGGGAATAAAGTGAACAGTGCCGCCCTCTCGAGGATGAGCACGGCCCTGTCTACTTGGAGAAGCACAGTGAAGGCAATGATTGATAAAGGTGATAGTTATGACAAGATCAAGGCGAAATATCCTTTGATGAGCGAAGATGACTACAAGGAGTTCAAGATCAAGTGCAAGAGCCCCGCAACCTCCGAATCAAGTCAGTGGGGGAAAGAAATGCGGCAGTTGAACTTAGGGGGTCCACCAACTCGGTCCAGGCGGTTACAGAGTGGCGGAGCCTGTATGGGACAAGGAGGACGCGGAGCGTGCCGAGCAAGGCCTACCGCCCCGCTTCGAGAAATACAGTGACAAGCAGACCAGGAACTTTCTCAGGGCCCGGTACAAGGAGGACCCGGTAACAAAGGAGCTTACCACGGATCCGAAGACCAAGGAGCTTGAGCTTGTTCTGGTAAGGAATACACCCCCGCGTAATTAGCTCCATATGGTTGCACTCTAATTAATCCCCAATATTTCTAAATGGTTCATGTTCCTTCCGCAGGACAAAGAAAGCAGTAGCGTGGGGTTGTCTCAGAGCTCCCCTTTCGACACCCCTTTGAATAGGGCGCTGAACGTAATGAAAAACAGGGATGAGCTCGATAAGCCGACGTTAGCTAGTTGTGTGGCCGACAAAGGCTTGTCCACAAAATGGTCGTCATACTATACCGCTGGTGGGCGAAATGAGAAAAAGACCAGCTCGGAAAGCCAGTCGCGCGAGGTTGAAGCACTCAAGGCACAAGTGGCGCGGATTCCGGAGCTTGTCCAAGAGCAAGTGCAACAACAACTTGGAACGATGCTCAACGCCATGGTGCCTACGTTGATTCATGGGCTGACGACGTGGATTGTGGGCGGCCAACAGGGGCCTCCCCCGGTTCCCAGCTTCACGGCCAGCAACTCGCACAGCGCGCAGGCGGCGCCATTGGTGTCTCCGGCGGAGGCGGTATTCGTGTCTCCGGCGCCGGCACGGGCATTGGAGCTTAATGCACCCGGGTGTTCGCCGGCCGGCACCTCGCCAGCAAGCAGCCCCTCCGTCAATTGCACGCCCGCCGTTGCGGTGCCTCGACATTAGCCGAGCTCGACGGCATCACGGTAACTAAGCCTCTCGGCTGATGACTTCATCTCCTTGCCTTTGACTGGGCATCCCTGACGCCCTACATGTTTTCGCAGGGCGCCGCCGACGTTCCTTGCACTCTTCTGCACTTCATGGGAGGCGAGTTGGTCGATGTCGCCAAGGGCAGAATCGTTCAACCGGGCAACCCCATGTTCCACGGTAATCCGATGCCACCCATAGTGTATAGGGTTGAAGTGGTTCGGGTGCTGCCAGGCTGCGACGAGCTGTTACCTCCGATTCGACCCGCTGGGGCCAACGAAGAAGATGAGATGACCCTCAGCGCCTGCATAAACTGGCCCCTGCTTTGGCCGAAGAGCCAGATTCGTTTGGGGGCGGGGGACACCACCCCACAGACAAGACCGCCAGTCGTGCCGGCGCCAAGCCATGGCAAGAACGCCGCAACGCTACCGGACCTGCCGGACATCCCTATGGCATTGGATCCGGACAACCCTATGGCACAGGATCCGGACGGCGACGACAACGACGACGGTACATTTACCAAAGTTGATAAGTACTTTGCCGAACATGGGTACGCTGACAAGTTCTGCGGGCCTCTTTCTCAAGAACCCAACCAAGACGACCACGATCTAGCTGGTATGGCGGAGAAATCCAATTGCAACAGGCGTCGTCTAGCGTTCAGTTCTCAGGACACGCCTCCAGCTCCCGCCTTCACCGAGCCTCAGACTGAGGTGCGAAATATTATCAGCCCCAACACGCTCAAGAAGGCGGTCTATGAGCAGAACTCAATCCCATTACAGGAGATCAAGAAGAAGGGACGGAAACGAAAGACTAACAAGGGCGCCGGTGCGAGCCAACCGGCACCGAGTTCGATCTGTGCTCAGGACGGGCCACCTTCACCTAAGGATATCTTGAGGAGGGTGCATGTGGCGGGTAGGGCGATGCTACCGCCAGATATGCTCAATGCTGCAACCGGTGCTATGCGGAGTTTGCACGACAGTGTTCTTTCTTTGGAGAAGCGGCGTCTCAGAGAGAAGGATGTGGCATACCCGGTTTTCGTGGCCAAGGTGCCAGAGGGCAAGGGCTTTGTGGATGGCGACATCGGGGGTACGATCGTCCTGCGGTTTGATGACATCTTTGCTATGTTTAACCTTCATCCGCTGCACTACACCTTCGTTCGGCTGTTTTCGCTGAGTATGGAGATGCGGATCATTAGAGACAAGACCCCGGACATCATGATAGTCGACCCCTTCTACATGCGTGCCAAGCACTTGAGTAGCATTGGGGACCGCCAAGTTGCGAGTTCACACCTCGAAGGCGTCATTCTGGCAAACGCAGATAAGGATAACTTCCTTGTGCCTTACTTTCCCGAGTAAGTCATCCCTTAACCGCCCCGTAACATATGATTTCTTAGATTTCAATCGTTCTTTTTTTTCTAACATTCCGTGTTCTGTGCAGTGACACACATTGCACACTCATCCTCTTAAGCCCGAAATATTCCATGGCCACGTATTTAGACCCGAACCGTAACTCCAAGATAGACTACACAAATGTAAAAGAAAGTTCTTGATGATGTTCTCCCCGGCTACGCCAAATCTGGAGGCACCTTCACCAGGGCAGTTCGTAAGTACGGCAAGCACATGTTCTCACACAATACGAAGTTCTGCTGCGTCAAGCAGCCGCCTGGCGGTCAGAAGGATGCCTACTACGCCCTCCATCACATGCGGGCGATCGTAAGGGACCATCATCACCTTCTGCTACCAGATAATCTCAAAGATTGGGCCGCGAGCTTGTCGGCAATCCAGGACGCGGACCTCAGACAAGAATTCTTTCGCATCCAGTCGGAGTTTGCGGACATCATCCATCAAGATGTCCTTCATACCTCGGGGCAGTTCTTCCTCAGATATCAACCGTCCAACAGTGAGATAGATGAAACGCTACAAATGCAGGGTGACAACGCCCGCGATTTCATGACCATCACGACAGACGGCGGCTTCACCCACGCTCCTGTCCGATGAGTCGAGTCGAAAGTAGTGATGTGTAGTTCTGAAACATTGATTGGCTCATGTTGTAATTAAACTTTAATGAATTCGTATGTCTCTTTGGTTTGGATAGTTGTTCAACTTAGATGTAATCGATGTTATTTATTAGTAGGACCATGAATCGTGCTATTAATGTCTTGCTTTTCTCTTCCGATCCTTTTGTTGCATACTTACATATTTCTTATGTATTGTCTGTTGTTTGGATTGTGCATAGAGATGCTGTCGTATGTCGTGTACAAGGGTAAGGTTCCCGGAGTCTACGACGACTGGGAGGAGTGTCGGAGACAGGTTCACCGTTTCAGCGATAACAGTTACAAAGGGTACACCACTAGGGCGGAGGCCGAATCTAGATATGCCCGCTATCTAGCGGGAGAGAGGGAGCATTGGAGGAACCGGATGAAGACCAGTTTGATCGCGATGATGCTCATCATGATGACCGCAGCTCTCTTCTATGTGATGGTAGTTTAGATGATCGATATCGACTTGTAATGTGAAGACAAACTCGATACTCGCGGTCTTGAGACTTGTAATGTTTTATCTTTGTTCGGTCTTTTGAATTCGGAGACTAATATGATGAATTGTATTCGGAGACTAATCTTCTATTGTATTCGATGAATCTGCTGTTGCTGTGTGCTGCTATCTATATTCTGTCCAATAATATATTTTGTAACCTGTGCAAAAATCAAAAAAGTAAAAAAAAACCAAATATTCATACTAATGGCGCATCACCACAAGGTGCGCCATTAGTATGCCAAAGGATACTAATGGCGCATCAAGACAGAATGCGCCATTAGTATGACAAAGCAGATGGTTACATATGGCCCCCCGGGAGGCATACTAATGGCGCATGGTGTTACATACTAATGGCGCACTTCCTGGTGCGCCATTAGCATACCAGATACTAATGGCACAAGTAAAAAATTCTAGTGGCGTGATACTAATGGCGCACCGGTAGTGCGCCATTAGTAGGCAAAACCGGTGCGCCATTAGTAGGCCTTTTCCTAGTAGTGTAAGCACTGCGACAATATGACCTGAGGTGTGTAACAGTGGAGGGGGAACCGCACACGGCTAAAACAATTGTCAACATGTGTGTTCTTGGGTGCCCCCTTCCCCCGTATATAAAGGAGCAAGGGGACAGACCGGCCGGCCCCTATAGGGCGCGCCCAAGGGGGCAATCCTACTCCTACTAGGAGTAGGAACCCCCCTTTCCTAGTCCAACTAGGAGAAGAAGGAAAGGAGGGAGAAGAGAAGGAAGGAGGGGGCGCCGCCCCTCTCCCTAGTCCAATTCGGACTAGGCCCATGGGGGGCGCACGGCTAGCCCTTGGCTGCCTTCCTCTCTCTCCCCTAAAGCCCAATAAGGCCCATTACTTCTTCGGTGGTTGCGATAAACCTTCCGGCACTCCGATATTTATCCGGTGTCCGAATAATATCGTCCAATATATCATTATTTATGTCTCGACCATTTCGAGACTCCTCGTCATGTTCATCCGGGACTCTGAACAAACTTTAGTCATCAAAAACACATAACTCATAATACAAATCGTCATCAAACATTAAGCGTGCGGACCCTACGGGTTTGAGAACTATGTAGACATGACCGAGACATATCTCTAGTCAATAACCAATAGCGGAACCTGGATGCTCATATTGGCTCCTACATATTCCACAAAGATCTTTATCGGTCAAATCGCATAACAACATACATTGTTCCCTTTGTCATCGGTATGTTACTTGCTCGAGATTCGATCGTCGGTATCATCATACCTAATTCAATCTCGTTGCCGACAAGTCTCTTTACTCGTTCCGTAATGCATCATATCGTGACTAACTCATTAGTCATTTGCTTGTAAGGATTATTGTGACGTGTATTACCGAGAGGGCCCAGAGATACCTCTCCGACACTCGGAGTGACAAATTCTATTCTTGATCTATGCCAACACCACAAACACCTTCGGAGACACCTGTATAGCATCTTTATAATCACCCAGTTACGTTGTGACGTTTGATAGAACACAAGGTGTTCCTCCGGTATTCGGGAGTTGCATAATCTCATAGTCAGAGGAACATGTATAAGTCATGAAGAAAGCAATAACAATGAAACTAAACGATCATTATGCTAAGCTAACGGATGGTTCATGTCCATCACATCATTCTCCTAATGATGTGATCTCATTCATCAAATGACAACACATGTCTATGGTCAGGAAACATAACCATCTTTGATCAACGAGCTAGTCAAGTAGAGGCGTACTAGGGACACTCTTCTTTGTCTATGTATCTACACATGTGTCAAGTTTCCTATTAATACAATTCTAGCATGAATAATAAACATTTATCATGATATAAGGAAATATAAATAACAACTTATTATTGCCTCTAGGGCATATTTCCTTCAGTCTACCACTTGCACTAGAGTCAATAATCTAGTTCACATCGCCAAGTGATTTAACACCGAAGTTCACATCGTCATGTGATTAACACCCATAGTTCACATCGCCATGTGACCAACATCCAAAGGGTTTACTAGAGTCAATAATCTAGTTCACATCGCCATGTGATTAACACCCAAAGAGTACTAAGGTGTGATCATGTTTTGCTCGGTGAGAGAAGTTTAGTCAACGGGTCTGTCACATTCAGATCCGTATGTATTTCGCAAATTTCTATGTCTACAATGCTCTGCATGGAGCTACTCTAGCCAATTGCTCCCACTTTCAATACGCATCCAGATTGATACTTAGAGTCATTTGGATTAGTGTCAAAAGCTTGCATCGGTGTAACTCTTTACGACGAACTCTTTATCACCTCCATAATCGAGAAACATTTCCTTAGTCCTCCAGTTACTAAGGATAATTTTGACCATTGTCCAGTGATCTAATCCTGGATCGCTATTGTACCTCCTTGTCAAACTCATGGCAAGGTACACAACAAGGCATACTTTATAGAACCTTTGGCCGAGGCATAGCGAATGACTTTCATTCTCTCTCTATTTTTCTGCTGTGGTCGGGTTTTGAGTCTTACTCAACTTCATACCTTACAACTCAGGCAAGAACTCCTTCTTTGACTAATCCATTTTGAACTACTTCAAATCTTATCAAGGTATGTACTTATCGAAAGTCTTATCAAGCGTCTTGATCTATCTCTATAGATCTTGATGCCCAATATGTAAGCAGCTTCACCGAGGTCTTTTATTGAAAAACTCCTTTTAAACAATCCTGTATGCTTTCCAGAAAATTCTACATCATTTCCGATCAACAATATGTCATTCACATATACTTATCAGAAATATTGTAGTGCTCCCACTCACTTTCTTGTAAATACAGGCTTAACTATAAGTGTGTATAAAACCATATGCTTTGATCACCTTATCAAAGCGTATATTCCAACTCCGAGATGCTTGCACCAGTGCATACATGGATCGCTAGAGCTTGCACACTTTGTTAGCACCTTTAGGATCGTCAAAACCTTCTCATTGCATCATATACAATTTTTTAATGAATCTATTAAGGAATGCAGTTTTGTTATCTATTTGCCAGATTTCATAAAATGCGACAATTGCTAACATGATTCGGACAGACTTAAGCATCGCTACGAGTAAGAAAAACTCATCGCAGTCAACACCTTGAACTTGTTGAAATCCTTTTTTTGCAACAAGTCGAGCTTTGTAGACAGTAACACTACCATCAGCGTCCGTCTTCCTCTTGAAGATCCATTTATTCTCAATGGCTTGCCGATCATCGGGCAAGTCAACCAAAGTCCACACTTTCTTCTCATACATGGATCCCATCTCAAATTTCATGGCTTCTAGCCATTTTGCAGAATTTGGGCTCATCATCGCTTCCTCATAGTTCGTAGGTTCATCATGGTCTAGTAACATGACTTCCAGAACAGGATTTTCGTACCACTCTGGTGTGGAACGTACTTTGGTTGACCTACGAGGTTCAGTAGCAACTTGATCTGAAGTTTCATGATCATCATCATTAACTTCCTCACTAATTGGTGTAGGCATCACTGGAACTGATTTCTGTGATGAACTACTTTCTAAATGTGGAGAAGGTACAATTACCTCATCAAGTTCTACTTTCCTCCCACTCACTTCTTTCGAGAGAAACTCCTTCTCTACAAAGGATCCATTCTTAGCAACGAATATCTTGCCTTCGGATCTGGGATAGAAGGTGTACCCAACAGTCTCCTTTGGGTATCCTATGAAGACGCATTTCTCCGATTTGGGTTTGAGCTTATCAAGCTGAAGCTTTTTCACATAAGCATCGTAACCCCAAACTTTAAGAAATGACAGCTTAGGTTTCTTGCCAAACCACAGTTCATATGGTGTCGTCTCAACGGATTTAGATGGTGCCCTATTTAACGTGAATGCAGTTGTCTCTAATGCATAACCCCAAAACGATAGTGGTAAATCGGTAAGAGACATCATAGATCGCACCATATCTAATAAAGTACGGTTACAATGTTCGGGCACACCATTACGCCGTGGTGTTCCAGGTAGTTGTGAAACTATTCCACATTGTTTTAAATGAAGACCAAACTCGTAACTCAAATATTTGCCTCCGTGATCAGATCATAGAAACTTTATTTTCTTGTCACGATGATTTTCCACTTCACTCTGAAATTCTTTGAACTTTTCAAATGTTTCAGACTTGTATTTCATCAAGTAGATATACCCATATCTGGTGAAATCATCTGTGAAGGTCAGAAAATAGCGATACCTGCCGCGAGCCTCAACACTCATCGGACCATATACATCAGTATGTATTATTTCCAACAAGTTTGTTGCTTGCTCCATTGTTCCAGAGAACGGAGTTTTAGTCATCTTGCCCATGAGGCATGGTTCGCAAGCACCAAGTGATTCATAATCAAGTGATTCCAAAAGTCCATCAACATGTGGTTTCTTCATGCGTTTTACACCAATATGACTTAAACGGCAATGCCACAAATAAGTTGCACTATCATTATTAACTTTGCATCTTTTGGCTTCAATATTATGAATATGTATATCACTACGATCGAGATCCAACAAACTATTTTCATTGGGTGTATGACCATCGAAGGTTTTATTCATGTAAACAGAACAACAATTATTCTATGACTTTAAATGAATAACCGTATTGCAATAAACATGATCAAATCATATTCATGCTCAACGCAAACGCCAAATAACATTTATTTAGGTTCTACACTAATCCAGAAAGTATAGGGAGTGTGCGATGATGATCATATCAATCCTGGAACCACTTCCAACACACATCGTCACTTCACCCTTAACTAGTCTCTGTTCATTCTGCAACTCCCGTTTCAAGTTACTAATTTTAGCAACTGAACCGTATCAAATACCCAGGGGTTGCTATGAACACCAGTAAAGTACACATCAATAATCTGTATATCGAATATACCTTTGTTCACTTTTGCCATCCTTCTTTTCCGCCAAATAGTTGGGGTAGTTCCGCTTCTAATGACCATTCCCTTTGCAGTAGAAGCACTCAGTTTCAGGCTTAGGTCTAGCTTTGGGCTTCTTCATGGGAGTGACAACTTTCTTGCCATTCTTCTTGAGGTTCCCTTTCTTCCCCCTGCCCTTTTCTTGAAACTAGTGATCTTGTTTACCATCAACAATTGATTCTCTTTCTTGATTTCTACCTTCGTTGATTTCAGCATCACGAAGAGCTCGGGAATCGTTTTCGTCATCCCTTCCATATAATAGTTCATCACAAAGTTCCAGTAACTTGGTGATAGTGACTAGAGAATTATGTCAATCACTATCTTATCTGGAAGACTAACTCCCACTTGATTCAAGCGATTGTAGTACTCAGACATTCTGAGCACATGCTCATTGGTTGAGCTATTCTCCTCCATCTTGTAGGCAAAGTACTTTTCAGAGGTCTCATACCTCTCGACGCAAGCATGAGTCTGAAATACTATTTTCAACTCTTGGAACATCTCATATGCTTCGTGGCGTTCAAAACATTTTTGACGTCCTGGTTCTAAGCCGTAAAGCATGGTGCACTAAACTATTAAGTAGACATCATATTGAGATTTTCCAAACATTCATAACGTTAGCATCTACACCTGCAATTGGTCTGTCACCTAGCGGTGCATCAAGGATATAATACTTCTGTGCAGCAATGAGGATAATCCTTAGATCACGGACCTAGTCCGCATTATTGCTACTAACTTCTTTCAACTTAGTTTTCTTTAGGAACATATAAAAAACATAGGGGAGCTACAATGCGAGCTATTAATCTACAACATAATTTGCAAATACTATCAGGACTAAGTTCATGATAAATTAAAGTTAAATTAATCATATTACTAAAGAACTCCCACTTAGATAGACATCCCTCTAGTCATCTAAATGATCACATGATCCAAATCAACTAAACCATGTCCGATCATCATGTGAGATGGAGTAGTTTGCAATGGTGAACATCTTATGTTGATCATATCTACTATATGATTCACGCTCGACCTTTCGGTCTCCAGTGTTCCGAGGCCATGTCTGTACATGCTAGGCTCGTCAAGTTTAACCCGAGTATTCCGCATGTGCAAAACTTGCACCCGTTGTATGTGAACGTAGAGCCTATCACACCCGATCATCACGTGGTGTCTCAGCATGAAGAACTTTCACAACAGTGCATACTCAGGGGGAACACTTATACCTTGAAATTTTAGTAAGGGGTCATCTTATAATGCTACCGCCGTACTAAGCAAAATAAGATGCATAAAAAGGTAAACATCACATGCAATCAAAATATGTGACATGATATGGCCATCATCATCTTGTGCTTTTGATCTCCATCTCCAAAGCAATGTCATGATCTTCATCGTCACCGGTCTTGACACCATGATCTTCATCGTAGCGTCGTGGTTGTCTCGCCAACTATTGCTTCTACTACTATCGCTAACTCATACTGATAAAGTAAAGCAATTACATGGCGTTTGCAATTCATACAATAAAGAGACAACCATAAGGCTCCTGCCAGTTGCCGATAATTTACAAAACATGATCATCTCATACAATAACGTATAACTCATCACGTCTTGACCACATTGATATGTCTCCAACGTATCTATAATTTTTGATTGCTCCATGCTATATTATCTACTGTTTTGGACCATATTGGGCTTTATTATTCACTTTTATATTACTTTTGGGACTAACCTATTAACCGGAGGCCCAGCCCAGAATTGCTGTTTTTTTTTGCCTATTTCAGTGTTTCGAAGAAACGAAATATCAAACGGAGTCCAAATGGAATGAAACCTCCGGGAACGTGATTTTCTCACCGAACGTGATCCAGGAGACTTGGACCCTATGCCAGGGAAGCTTCGAGGAGGCCACGAGGGTGGAGGGCGCGCCCCTTGCCTCGTGGGCCCCCTGAAGCTCCACCGACGTACTTCTTCCTCCTATATATACCTACGTACCCCCAAACGACCAAGTACGGAGCCAAAACCCTAATTCCACCGCCGCAACCTTCTGTATCCACGAGATCCCATCTTGGGGCCATTTTTGGAGCTCCGCCGGAGGGGGCAATTGATCACAGAGGGCTTCTACATCATCCTATCCCCTCCGATGAACTGTGAGTAGTTTACCTCAGACCTTCGGGTCCATAGTTATTAGCTAGATGGCTTCTTCTCTCTTTTTGGATCTCAATACAATGTTCTCCCCCTCTCTCGTGGAGATTTATTCGATGTAATCTTCTTTTTGCAGTGTGTTTGTTGAGACCGATGAATTGTGGGTTTATGATCAAGATTATCTATGAACAATATTTGATTCTTCTCTGAAACCTTTTATGTATGATTGGTTATCTTTGCAAGTCTCTTCGATTTATCAGTTTTGTTTGGACAACTAGATTGGTTCTTCTTGCAATGGGAGAAGTGCTTAGCTTTGGGTTCAATCTTGCGGTGTCCTTTCCCAGTGATAGTAGGGGCAGCAAGGCACGTATTGTATTGTTGCCATCGAGGATAACAAGATGGGGTTTTTATCATATTGCATGAATTTATCCCTCTACATCATGTCATCTTGCTTAAGGCGTTACTCTGTTTTATAACTTAATACTCTAGATGCATGCTGGATAGCGGTCGATGAGTGGAGTAATAGTAGTAGATGCAGAATTGTTTCGGTCTACTTGTCTCGGACGTGATGCCTATATACATGATCATACCTAGATACTCTCATTACTATGCTCAATTTTGTCAATTGCTCAACAGTAATTTGTCCACCCATCGTAGAATACTTATGCTCATGAGAGAAGCCACTAGTGAAACCTATGGCCCCCGGGTCTATTCTCATCATATCAATCTATCATCACTTTATTATTGCTTTGCTTTTTATTTTGCCTTTTATTTTACCTTGCATCCCTATACCAAAAATACCAAAAATACCAAAAATATTATCTATCATCTCTATCAGTTTTAATCTTTGCAAGTGGCCGTGAAGGGATTGACAACCCCTTTATCGCGTTGGTTGCGAGGAGTTTGTTATTTGTGTAGGTACGAGGGACTCGCGCGTAGTCTCCTACTGGATTGATACCTTGGTTCTCAAAAACTGAGGGAAATACTTACGCTACTTTGCTGCATCATCCTCTCCTCTTCGGGGAAATCCAACGCAGTGCTCAAGAGGTAGCAAGAAGAATTTCTGGCGCCGTTGCCGGGTAGATCTACGCAAAAAGTCAATATACCAAGTACCCATCACCATCTCATCTCCCGCATTACATTATTTGCCATTTGCCTCTAGTTTTCCTCTCCCCCACTTCACCCTTGCCGTTTTATTTGCCCTCTCTCTTTGCCGTTTACTTCTTTCCCTTGCTCCTTGCATTTTCTGCCGCTATGTTTGAAAACAGAGAAACCATTGTTGATATGGACAACAATAATAATATGGGAAGTTCTGATGATCTCGTTGAAGAAACCCCTATCCTGCATACCAAGAAAATCCGCATCGGTAGTGGTAATATCATTGGAAAAGGGGTTATTCAAGACTTCTTTACTTGTGCCGGTGCTTTTCCTTCTATGGGCGGTTCTATTCTTCATAGAACTAGTAGTCTAGCAGACGCTATTGCACTAGTGCAGAACCGGGCAATAGCACCGGTTCGTAAGTCCCTTTAGTGTCGGTTCCGTAACCGGCACTAAAGTGTGGGCACTAATGGCCCCCCCCTTTAGTACTGGTTCTGCACGAACCGGTGCTAAAGGGCAACCACGTGGCACGAGCCAGCTCCGGGGGCCGGGAGCCCTTTAGTACCGGTTGGTAACACCAACCGGTACTAAATGTTTGTGGGTTTTTGTTTTATTTTTTATTTTTCATTTAAATTTGTGTTATCAATTTAATTTAGGATTGTTTTACGTTATAATGAGTTGTAGTCGTCATCATCATCATCATCATCATCATCATCATCATCACATATTAATAAATAAATAAACTCTAGCTAGCTAAAAATCATCGTAGTCGTCATTAATTACCACTATTTAATCATCATAGTCATTACCGCTATCTAATCATCACCTACACTGGCTAGCTTAAAGAAGAAACATTCACTTTGTAACAGAAGTGTACGGGCCGGGTGCGCGCGCTGCGCGGGTACGCGCGAGAGCGAGAGACGTACGGGACCGCGGCGCGACGACGACGGACGGCGGCGCGCGGCGTTCGGGGCGGTGGCGCGAGACGACGATGACGGGCGGCGGCGGGGACGACGGGTGACGGGCGGCGACGACAGGATCGAGCGGCCGCGGCGATGTCGCAAGAGGTTGGAGACGAAGTGGGGAGATGTAACTGAAATTTTCGTAAGTGCTGTATATATAGGATGAGCCTTTAGTACCGGTTGGAGCCACCAACCGGTACTAAAGGCCAACTTTGGCCAGGCAAAGAGGCGGGAAGAGCAGGCCTTTAGTACCGGTTGGTGGCTCCAACCGGTACTGAATGGTGGTCTTTAGTACCGGTTGGAGCCACCAACCGGTACTAAAGGCCTCGCGCTGCCACCCCGCAGTACGCAAAGTTTAGTCCCACCTCGCCGGGCGAAGGGCAGCCGCATTGGTTTATAAACCCAGCCGTGACTACCTCTTTGAACTCCTCTATATAGCAGGCTTGTGGGCCTAACTTCTGCGCGCTGCCCTGCGAGTCTGCTGGGCCTTTAGGGCATGTAATTGCACGCCCGTGGCCTAGCACGCCCACAGGGCAGCGCCCCAATTTTTTTATAGTTTTTTTCTTTTCTGCTTTATTTTCTTCTATTTATTTCTGCGTAGTTTTTTGTATAGTTTTTTCTTTTCTGTTATATTTATTTTCTTCTATTTATTTGTGAGTAGTTTTTCATCTAGTTTGCCAAAATTCAACATTTTCAGAGTTCATTTTGTAGTGATTTTCAGTTTCACGGTCATTTTGTAAACGAATGAAAAATAGCAGATATAATTTTTTTCTTTTCTGCTTTATTTTTTCTTCTATTTATTTCTGAGTAGTTTTTTCTTCTCTGCTATATTTTTTTCTTCTATTTATTTCTGAGTAGTTTTTTTATATAGTTTTTTTTCTTTTCTGCTATAGTTTTTTTCTTTTCTGCTATTTTTTTCTTTTCTTCAAAACTTGGTGGTCAAAGTCTGGAGTTATAACCAAAGCTTAAAAAAAAGAAATGCCAACGTGCAACTAGTTTTTGCCATAACAGAAGAAGTCCGGAGTTGTAATAAGTTATTAAAAATAAAAAGAGGTGCAATGCTCGTTAATTAGCTTCAAGCCTTTCGGAATAGTGTAAACTGCACTGCACATAGCTCCGTGCAGTCTACCATATTCCTGAAGGCTTGAAGCTAAGCAACGTGAGCATTGAGCCTCTTCTTCATCGTCTCTGCACTCAGGGCTTATAAACCGCTCCTAGTCCCTCTCTCTTCGCGAGGTGGGAGTAAACTTACTAAGAAACTATAGTACTGGTTCATGCCATGAACCGGTACTAAAGGTGCTCGTGGGGCCCCAGCCTTACCTGACACAACCTCATTAGTACCAGTTCGTGGCACGAACCGGTGCTAAAGGTTCGCCACGAACCGGTACTAAAGAGCTCCTCCCGCCTAGCAGTTGGAACCGGTACTAAAGAGCTCCTCCCGCCTAGCAGTTGGAACCGGTACTAAAGAGCTCCTCCCGCCTAGCAGTTGAATGGTGCATACTGAATGCACAAAAAGTCTGGAGCTGTAATAAGTTTAAAAAAAATGAAATGCCTTTGTAACAGACGAGTTTAATTTCGTCATAAACCCGAATACTTCGAAAGAGATTGTCCAGTTTGTAAACGAAGTGCATCCAGTTTTTGCCATAACCCTCTCTACTTTTTTGAACATGATATGTGGGTGAAATGATGATACCATGCCAAGTTTCAACTTTTTCAGAGTTCATTTGTAGTGCTTTTCAATTTCCAGGTCATTTAGTTCTGAAAACAAATCATTAAATGCATGAAAATAGCAAATGAAGGCATAAACGGTTGAAAGTTGATGGCGTCGCTTTGAATGGTGCATACTGAACGCAAAAAATATAAGAGCATTTAGATCATGATCTTATATTTCTTTACAGTCTAAATTGTCAATATGATCTTATACATCAAAAATACTTTGATCATCAATGATCTTTGTGTGTACAATCTGAATTGTCAATATGAGTCATCAATGATTTATAAACCGATGAAGACTCATATTACGGCCACAAATTCTACACATAGAGTTCAATGAAGACCAAGTGCTTGTGATAGTTTGAGAAATAACATATTTAAGGTGGTAAAAGGCTTGTTAGGGGAGCGAGGTGGGACTAAAAACAGCTTGCCATAACCTCATTAGTACCGGTTCGTGGCACGAACCGGCACTAAATGGTGATGGTGGGGCCATAGCCTGACCACAGGCTCACACAGCCTCTTTAGTACCGGTTCGTGGCATGAACCGGTACTAAAGGTTCGCCACGAACCGATACTATTGATCGCCGCCACGAACCGTCACTAATGTACACATTAGTGCCGGCTCAAATTCAAACCGGCACTAATGTGCTTCACGTTTGACCCTTTTTGTACTAGTGTTGCCATGCTTATAGTTGAACTTGAAAGACAATTTATGCACATGCATCCTTGCATACAAAGAGTTTTCTTAGAATTCTCTAATATTGAGCATTCTTCTGTTAAGTGTGCCGCCACCATCTTTTTGGCTCATGAGTTTAGATTTATAATAAAAGAGGCCAAATAAATCTTTGCGCATTATAGGGTAGATGCTAGTCATCCTCCCATTGAAGCCATCCTTTTTAATCAAGAAGATATGATGCGTTTACAATCTTTAGATCATATTGCTTATAATGAAAATCTTAGGAAAAATGTTCCTACCGATGTTCTAGTTGATAAAATTTCCAAGCTTAATGATGATTTTGCTATTCAGAATAATGGACTAGGGTTTCCTCTTGAACGAAGGCTTGTAGCTTTTTGCCAAAAGAATGCTCTTAATGATGAATTGGTTGTGCAATACAAAGGGCCTAGGGAGGATCCCATACCTCCCGAGATTGATCTTGGGGACTTTTGTCCCATTAAATTTAGCCCTTTTGATTATTTTTGCTTGCCTCAAAGAAAACTTGCTGCTGAACGTAGAGAATATGAGAGAAGTTTTCATGATTTGCCTACCACTATTATGGCAATACCTATATCTATCCTTGCTTTCTATGCCTAGCTAGGGGCGTTAAACGATAGCGCTTGTTGGGAGGCAACCCAATTTTATTTTTA
Source organism: Triticum dicoccoides (assembly GCF_002162155.2). NCBI lineage: Eukaryota > Viridiplantae > Streptophyta > Magnoliopsida > Poales > Poaceae > Triticum > Triticum dicoccoides. The sequence goes on from NC_041382.1 coordinate 782,353,057, forward strand.
GTTTTTTGCTTTTTGCTTCTGTTTAGTAGTAACAAATTTTGTTTAGTCTCTGGTTAGATGTGTTTTTATGCTTAATTTAGTGTTTGTGCCAAGTTAAACCTATAGGATCTTCTTGGGTGATAGTTATTTGATCTTTCTGTAATTTCCAGAAACTTTGCGCTCAGTGCCCGAATTGTTAAAAATCACCAGAACGTGATAAAATACTGATTCCAATTGCTGCTGATCAATAAACAAATTGCCTACATATCAAGCTGCAGTCCAGCAGCAGAAATATTCAGAGACAGTTCCAGAACATTGCTTGGCCTAGTAGCAGATCCAGAGCTTGGCATGTGCACTAAAGAGTTGCTCTCATAACTGACCATATCAGAGACCTGGTTGTTAACTGGAGGAATAGAAGAAGCCTCTTGTGGCCAGAATTGGTTCATAAGATTGACAGGCACCAGCACATATGAATCAGAAATAGTTGCACTTGAGTCAGAACTAGAAGGCATTGAAATTGAGTCATTCCATGCAGCCCCAGGACTGTCATTCAAATTGTGTGGTGGTACAATGCCATGATCTACCTGCAATCCCTCACCAGCCAACCATTGCTGAAAGTTATAAAGAACGGGTGGTGCTTGTGGAGGTGAAGGAGGCCACAATCCCCACTCAGGATGGATTTCAACATCATTTCCTGCATCAACCACCACATTTCCTTCTCCATTGGCCGCAGCATCTGCCACAACATTCTGAGCCAGCCAGTTATGAAGTTGCTGCTGGTATAGCTGTTCAGCATTCATACCTTCTCCATGCAGCGGATGTGGGATACCATCAGGAGGTGGTGGATCTTCTCCAGCCGGTGGAACTTCAGGTAGGTGAGCATTCCAGTCATTGCTTCGCAGCATAGTGACTGTTACAGTCCAACATTGTCGTGCTCCCCCTAACTGACGAATAACCAGACTCTTGGGCACTAAATGCAAATGAATCACTCTAACTTTAACAAGAACCAGCCTCCTATCCCCTCTAGGATTATTCCAGTCAACCAAAGCACCAAAGGAATCTACAGACTTATGCATGTAGTGTTGTGTCTGATAGTCATAAGGAAAATCCACATAAACAATCCACACTTCTGGACCAAAAGAGGTGAGGCGCATGTTGAGTGCAGCATCATGAGGGACAAATGAAATCACCGTGTGCTCCTCAACTTTAGTTTCATCTAGCTCAAAGGTAGTACCTACTACCATGTCCCGAATAACAGAGGAAGCAAACCCAAACAAACTGATGCCAAGGGGATGATCTGACACTTCAGAAGGGAAGTAATGTGATTCATGGAGCAAACCTTCAACGATATTGTGCAGATCAGCCTTTTGATGGAAGGGGATTGGATTGGTTTTTCACAAGCACAAACTGGACTTCTTCATACCCTAAAACCTTGGTCAAACCACTTGGCAAGCCCGTCTCCGATCATACTCCTTGTGTGGTTACTATTGAAACAAACATCCCGAAATCCAAGTTATTTCGATTTGAATCATTTTGGGTTCAGCATCCGAGTTTTATGCATATTGTCGAGACTTCTTGGGCCAAACCAGTACACTCCACGAACACTGCCACTGTGCTCTGTCGCAAACTCAAAACACTACGACGGGATCTTAAACACTGGAGCAAAGGCATATCTAAACTTTTAGTGGCCATTGAGAATTCAAACAAAGCCCTCTGTGAGATCGATGAACTGGAAAACAAATGAACTTTATCTATACCTGAAGCCAACTTTCGACGCATCCTCAAAGCTCACATTCTAAGATTACTACGATATCAGCAAGCTTACTGGAAAAAGCGTTGCACCATTCGATGGGTTCAGTTTGGAGATGAGCCATCAAAATTCTTTCAAGCCTTGGCTTCTGAAAGGTACAGGAGGAATAATATTGCTTCTCTAACAACCTCGGATGGCACAATAGTTGAGGATCATGCTGGCAAAGAATCTCTAATTTTTCAAACATTTAAAGAGCGGATGGGTTTGTCACGACCTTGCAATATGAAGTTTGACTTATCCAGAATAATCAAAAAATCGAGGGACTGGATGACCTGACCATTCCTTTTACCCATGAGGAAATCGACAAAGTGGTCAGAGAAATGCCTGCGGATAGAGCCCCGGGTCCGGACGGGTTTAATGGACTGTTCTTAAAGCGATGATGGCCAGTTATCAAGGAGGATTTTTACAACCTGTGCAATCAATTCCACAACGGGGAGCTCAATTTGGAAAGTATTAATGATGGCTTCATCACACTCATCCCTAAAGTTGGCTCTCCAGAATCTATAAATGACTATAGACCGATCACACTTCTTAACTGCTGCCTCAAAGTCGTTACTAAACTACTGGCAAATAGACTGCAAAAAATCATCCTCAAGATCGTGCATAGAAATCAATATGGCTTTCTCAAAGGCCGGACTATACAGGACTGTCTTGCTTGGGCTTACGAATATATATATTAGTGCCAATCATCCAAAAAAGAGATCATGCTCCTCAAATTAGATTTTGCCAAAGCGTTTGATACGATCGAGCATGAGGCAATGATTAAGATCATGGAAAGCATGGGATTTAATGACAAATGGCTGGGTTGGATTCGGTGCATTTTTTCTTCAGGCGAGTCATATGTCCTTCTTAATGGCACTCCCAGCCGTCAATTCCATTGTAAATGCGGGGTCAGACAGGGGGACCCTCTCTCCCCCCTCATCTTTGTTCTGGCGGCCGACCTTCTCCAAGCAGCCATCAACAATGCCTTTGCTCACAACCTGATCCAACTACCATTTCCCTCCACAAATCAGAAGGACTATCCTGTGATTCAGTACGCGGATGACACCATTCTGGTGCTGCCTGCATGCATCCAACAAGCTGCGGTGATCAGAGATATTTTAAATGACTATGCAACGTCCATTGGGCTGAAAATAAACTTTCACAAATCAACTCTAATCCTGATGAACTGTGACCCCGCAAAGACTCAGGAAATAGCCAACATCTTCGGATGCATCGTTGGAAAATTGCCTTTTACCTATTTGGGTCTCCCCCTTGGAACTACCCGCCCAACCATTCTTGAGCTCATGCCACTGGTTTGCTCTGTTGAAAGAAGACTAATGGCTACTCTCAACATGATCTCTTATGGTGCAAAACTCTCCCTGCTCAATTCAGTTATCACCTCCTTGATCATATTTGCTCTGTGTACACTCCGGTTGCCAACCAAGATTATTGAGCTCTTGGACAAAATAAGAAGGAGATGCTTGTGGACCAAAAAAACTGAACAAGGAGATAAATGGAACTCTCTAGCCTCATGGAATATGGTATGCCGACCTAAGGAATGTGGAGGTCTAGGGGTGATCGATCTCAGAATTCAAGGTGATGCCCTACTACTCAAATACTTGCACAAATTTTACAATGCCTGGGACGTACCATGGGTTCAGCTTGTTTGGGACACATATTACACCAACCAAATACCACACGCCTCGGATATGTGTGGGTCATTCTGGTGGCGTGACGTCGCAAAACTAATGCCCATATATATTGGAATCACCAACATCCAAGTGGCAGACGACAGGAATGTTCTTTTCTGGAAAGATTTATGGGTTGATAACATTATTGCGGACAAATATCCACGTGCGTTCTCATACATCATCAATGAGGACATCTCAGTCAGGGATTTCTTGTCCATCACGTCACTCCAAGAGGTGTTCCACCTCCCACTCTCGGAACAAGCGCACGCCGAGGTCCGCCAACTTCAGTCTGACTTGGCCATGGTAACCTTATCCGAGGAGCAAAATATTTGGTCATATGCCTGGGGATCAACGCAATTCACTGCACGCAAATACTACATGTTCTACTTCAGAGACATTCGGGCACATGAAGCTTTTCGGTGGATATGGAAATCAAGATCCACAATGAAAATTAAGGTCTTTGGTTGGCTGCTGCTCTCCGACCGTCTCAACACCAGGAATATGCTTAAACGTAGACATTACAACATTGGAGAGGATCACAACTGTATCCTATGTGGGCTACAAATTGAGGAAACCTTGGAGCACTTGTTCTTTGAATGCCACTTCAGTGCTGAATGCTGGACTAGTCTTGGTCTTTCTTGGACACAAGGAGCCTCGAGGTTACAAATGGTCACTTTGGCCAAAAACAGTTGGGACCGACCTCTCTTTATGGAGGTGTTCTTACTCGCGGCGTGGAGCATATGGAAGGAACGCAATAATAAACACTTCAGGGGGATTACACCAACAAAGACATCTTGGCTAGACAGACTTAAGAAGGATTTCTCTCTCCTTACCTATAGGGTCAAGGAAAAACACAAACATCATATCCCTCTCATACTTGCCTCCATAGCTTAGTTCCCTCTCCACCCCCAAAGTGGCGGGTAGATACATGTATAGTTATCATGTAAATTGTACAAAGTTTTCTTAATATAAGTTTATAACAGTAGGAGGTTCTCCTACTGTTCAAGGTTCAAAAAATAATAATAAACAAATTGCCTAGGTCTTCCTATTTTGGCTGAATTTTTTGGGTTCCAGAAGTTTGCGTTAGTTACATATTACTACAGACTGTTCTGTTTTTGACAGATTCTGTTTTTCGTGTGTTGTTTGCTTATTTTGATGAATCTATGGCTAGTAAAATAGTTTATAATCCATAGAGAAGTTGGAATACAGTAGGTTTAACACCAATATAAATGAAGAATGAGTTCATTACAGTACCTTGAAGTGGTCTTTTGTTTTCTTCGCTAGCGGAGCTCACGAGATTTCTGTTGAGTTTTGTGTTGTGAAGTTTTCAAGTTTTGGGTGAAATCTTTTGATGGATTATGGAACAAGGAGTGGCAAGAGCCTAAGCTTGGGGATGCCCATGGCACCCCCAAGATAATCCAAGGACACCGAAAAGTCAAAGCTTGGGGATGCCCCGGAAGGCATGCCCTCTTTCGTCTACTTCCATTGGTAACTTTACTTGCAGCTATATTTTTATTCACCACATGATATGTGTTTTGCTTGGAGCGTCTTGTATGATTTGAGTCTTTGCTTTTTAGTTTACCACAATCATCCTTGCTGTACACACCTTTTGAGAGAGCCATACATGAATTGGAATTTGTTAGAACACTCTATGTGCTTCACTTATATCTTTTGAGCTATATAATTTTGCTCTAGTGCTTCACTTATATCTTTTAGAGCACGATGGTGGATTTTTTTTGAAGAAACTATTGATCTCTCATGCTTCACTTAGATTATTTTGAGAGTCTTGAATAGTATGGTAATTTGCTTAATAATCTTAATATGCTAGGTATACAAAAATAGTAAAACTTTCTTAGGAGTATGTTGAATACTAAGAGAAGTTTGATGCTTGATGATTGTTTTGAGATATGGAGGTAATAATATCAAAGTTGTGCTAGTTGAGTATTTGTGAATTTGAAGAATGCTTGTGTTGAAGTTTGCAAGTCCCATAGGATGCACGTATGGTAAACGTTATGTAACAAATTTGAAACATGAGGTGTTATTTGATTGTCTTCCTTATGAGTGGTGGTCGGGGACGAGCGATGGTCTTTTCCTACCAATCTATCCCCTAGGAGCATGCGCGTAGTGCTTTGGTTTTTGATGGCTTGTAGATTTTTGCAATAAGTATGTGAGTTCTTTATGACTAATGTTGAGTCCATGGATTATACGCGCACTCTCACCCTTCCATCATTGCTAGCCTCTTCGGTGTCGTGCATTGCCCTTTCTCACATTGAGAGTTGGTGCAAACTTCGCTAGTACATCCAAACCCCATGATATGATACGCTCTTTCACACATAAACCTCCTTATATCTTCCTCAAAACAGCCACCATACCTACCTATTATGGCATTTCCATAGCCATTCCGAGATATATTGCCATGCAACTTTCCACCATTCCGTTCATCATGACACATTCATCATTATCATATTGCTAGCATGATCATGTAGTTGACATATTATTTTTGGCAAAGCCACCGTTCATAATTCTTTCATACATGTCACTCTTGATTCATCGCATATCCGGGTACACCGCCGGAGGCATTCATATAGAGTCATACTTTGTTCTAAGTACCGAGTTGTAATCATCGAGTTGTAAATAAATAGAAGTGTGATGATCATCATTTTCTAGAGCATTGTCCCAAGTGAGGTATAATAATATAAAAAAGGGGGGAGAAATGCCATAAAAAAAGAGAAGGCCCAAAAAAAAGAAAAAGAAAAAAAATGGGAGAAAAAGAGAGAAGGGACAATGTTACTATCCTTTTCCACACTTGTGCTTCAAAGTAGCACCATAATCTTCATGATAGAGAGTCTCTTGTTTTGTCACTTCCATATACTAGTGGGAATTTTTCATTATAGAACTTGGCTTGTATATTCCAACAATGGGCCTCCTCAAGTGCCGTAGGTCTTCGTGAGCAAGCAAGTTGGATGCACACCCACTTAGCTTCTTTTGATGAGCTTTCATACATTTATAGCTCTAGTGCATCCGTTGCATGCCAATCCCTACTCCTTGCATTAACATCAATTGGTGGGCATCTCCATAGCCCATTGATTAGCCTCGTTGGTGTGAGATTTTGTCCTTTTTTGTCTTCTCCACATAACCCCTATCATAATATTCTATTCCACCCATAGTGCTATGTCCATGGCTCGCGCTCATGTATTGCGTGAAGGTTTATGAGTTTGAGATTATTGAAGTATGAAACAATTGCTTGGCTTGTCATCAGGGTTGTGCATGATGAGAGCATTCTTGTGTGACAAAAATGGAGCATTACTAAACTATATGATTTTGTAGGGATGAGCTTTCTTTGGCCATGTTGTTTTGAGATGACATAATTGCTTCGTTAGTATGCTTGAAGTATTATCATTTTTATGTCAATATGAACTTTTGTCTTGAATCTTTCGGATCTGAATATTCATACCACGATTAATAAGAATTACATTGAAATTATGCCAAGTAGCACTCCGCATCAAAAATTCTTTTTTATCATTTACCTACTTGAGGACGAGCAGGAATTAAGCTTGGGGATGCCTGATACGTCTCCAACGTATCTATAATTTTTGATTCCTCCATGCTATATTATCTACTGTTTTGGACCATATTGGGCTTTATTATTCACTTTTATATTACTTTTGGGACTAACCTATTAACCGGAGGCCCAACCCAGAATTGCTGTTTTTTGCCTATTTCAGTGTTTCGAAGAAACGAAATATCAAACGGAGTCCAAACGGAATGAAACCTTCAGGAACGTGATTTTCTCACCGAACGTGATCCAGGAGACTTGGACCCTACGCCAGGGAAGCTTCGAGGAGGCCACGAGGGTGGAGGGCGCGCCCCCTGCCTCGTGGGCCCCCTGAAGCTCCACCGACGTACTTCTTCCTCCTATATATACCTACGTACCCCCAAACGACCAAGTACGGAGCCAAAACCCTAATTCCACCGCCGCAACCTTCTGTATCCACGAGATCCCATCTTGGGGCCTTTTCCGGAGCTCCGCTGGAGGGGGCAATTGATCACGGAGGGCTTCTACATCATCCTAGCCCCTCCGATGAAGTGTGAGTAGTTTACCTCAGACCTTTGGGTCCATAGTTATTAGCTAGATGGCTTCTTCTCTCTTTTTGGATCTCAATACAATGTTCTCCCCCTCTCTCGTGGAGATCTATTCGATGTAATCTTCTTTTTGCGGTGTGTTTGTTGAGGCCGATGAATTGTGGGTTTATGATCAAGATTATCTATGAACAATATTTGATTCTTCTTTGAAATCTATTATGTATGATCGGTTATCTTTGCAAGTCTCTTCGATTTATCAGTTTGGTTTGGCTAACTAGATTGGTTCTTCTTGCAATGGGAGAAGTGCTTAGCTTTGGGTTCAATCTTGCGGTGTCCTTTCCCAGTGACAGTAGGGTCAGCAAGGCACGTATTGTATTGTTGCCATCGAGGATAACAAGATGGGGTTTTTATCATATTTCATGAATTTATCCCTCTACATCATGTCATCTTGCTTAAGGCGTTACTATGTTTTACAACTTAATACTCTAGATGCATGCTGGATAGCGGTCGATGAGTGGAGTAATAGTAGTAGATGCAGAATCGTTTCGGTCTACTTGTCTCAGACGTGATGCCTATATACATGATCATACCTAGATACTCTCATAACTATGCTCAATTCTGTCAATTGCTCAACAGTAATTTGTTCACCCACCATAGAACACTTATGCTCTTGAGAGAAGCCACTAGTGAAACCTATGGCCCCCGGGTCTATTCTCATCATATCAATCTATCATCACTTTATTATTGCTTTGCTTTTTATTTTGCCTTTTATTTTACCTTGCATCCCTATACCAAAAATATTATCTATCATCTCTATCAGTTTTTATCTTTGCAAGTGGCCGTGAAGGGATTGACAACCCCTTTATCGCGTTGGTTGCGAGGAGTTTGTTATTTGTGTAGGTATGAGGGACTCGCGCGTAGTCTCCTACTGGATTGATACCTTGGTTCTCAAAAACTGAGGGAAATACTTACGCTACTTTGCTGCATCATCCTCTCCTCTTCGGGCAAATCCAACGCAGTGCTCAAGAGGTAGCACATATCACATCACAACATGGCCTGCAAAAACAAGTTAGACGTCCTCTACTTTGTTGGTGCAAGTTTTACGTGGCTGCTACGGGCTTAGCAAGAGCCATTCTTACCTACGCCTCAAAACCACAACGAATTTTCGTCATGTGTGTTGTTTTAACCTTCAACAAGGACCGGGCATAGTCACACTCGATTCAACTAAAGTTGGAGAAACTGACACCCGCTAGCCACTTATGTGCAAAGCACGTCGGTAGAACCAGTCTCATGAACGCGGTCATGTAATGTCGGTCCAGGCCGCTTCATCCAACAATATCGCCGAATCAAAGTATGACATGCTGGTAAGCAGTATGACTAGTATCGCCCACAACTCTTTGTGTTCTACTTGTGCATATCATCTACGCATAGGCCTGGCTCATGATGCCACTGATCGGGAACGTAGTATTTCAAAAAAAAAATCCTATGATCACGCAACATCTATCTAGGAGAAGCATAGCAACGAGCGGGGAGAGTGTGTCCACTGATACGTCTCCAACGTATCTACTTTTCCAAACACTTTTGCCCTTTGTTTTGGACTCTAACTTGCATGATTTGAATGGAACTAACCCGGACTGACGCTGTTTTCAGCAGAACTGCCATGGTGTTATTTTTGTGCAAATATAAAAGTTCTCGGAATGACTTGAAAATCCACAGAGACACATTTTGAAATTGATGAAAAATATCGGAAAAAGAATCAGCATCAGGGGGCTCACACCCTATCCATGAGGGTGCAGGGCGCCCCCCTGGGCACACCCCATGCCTCGTGGGCCCCCTGGGACTCCACCGACCTCAACCCCAACTCCATATATTCACTTTCGGGGAGAAAAAAAAAATCAGAGGGAAGTATTCATCGCGTTTTATGATACGGAGCCGCCGCCAAGCCCTAATCTTCCTCGGGAGGGCTGATCTGGAGTCCGTTTGGGGCTCCGGAGAGGGGAATCCGTCGCCATCGTCATCATCAACCATCCACCATCACCAATTTCATGATGCTCACTGCTGTGCGTGAATAATCCCATCGTAGGCTTGCTGGATGGTGATGGGTTGGATGAGATTTACCATGTAATCGAGTTAGTTTTGTTAGGGTTTGATCCCTAGTATCCATTATGTTCTAAGATTGATGTTGCTATAACTTTGCTATGCTTAATGCTTGTCACTAGGGCCCGAGTGCCATGATTTCAGATGTGAACCTATTATGTTTTCATGAATATATGTGCGTTCTTGATCCTATCTTGCAAGTCATTAGTCACGTACTATGTGTTATGATCTGGCAACCCCGAAGTGACAATAATCGGGACCACTCCCGGTGATGACTGTAGTTTGAGGAGTCCATGTATTCACTAAGTGTTAATGCTTTGGTCTGGTACTCTATTAAAAGGAGGCCTTAATATCCCTTAGTTTCCAATAGGACCTCGCTGCCACGGGAGGGTAGGACAAAAGATGTCATGCAAGTTCTTTTCCATAAGCACGTATGACTATATTCGGAATACATGCCTACATTACACTGATGAACTGGAGCTAGTTCTGTGTCACCCTATGTTATAATTGTTGCATGAGGAATCGCATCCGACATAATTATCCATCATTGATCCATTGCCTATGAGCTTTTCACATATTGATCTTTGCTTAGTTACTTTTCCGTTGCCACTATTACGATTGCTACAAAAACTGCTACTGTTACTTTTACCACCGTTACCGTTACTTCCATACTACTTTGCTACTAAATACTTTGCTGCAGATATTAAGTCTTTCAGGTGTGGTTGAATTGACAACTCAACTGCTAATACTTGAGAATATTCATTGGCTCCCCTTGTGTCGAATCAAAAATTTTGGGTTGAATACTCTACCCTCGAAAACTGTTGCGATCCCCTATACTTGTGGGTTATCATCCAGGTACCCTCGTAGACCGAAAGTGGAAGCGTTTAGTAACGCGGTTGATGTAGTCGAACGTCTTCATGATCCGACCGATCCAAGCACCGAATGTATGCCACCTCCGTGTTTAGCACACATTTAGCACGATGATGTCCCTCGAGCTCTTGATCCCGTTGAGGACGAGGGAGAGTTCCATCAGCACGACGGCGCGGCGACGGTGTTAATGATGTGATTTGCGAACGGCTTCGCCTAAGCACTGCGACAATATGACCTGAGGTGTGTAACAGTGGAGGGGGGCACCGCACATGGCTAAAACAATTGTCAACTTGTGTGTTCTTCGGTGCCCCCTGCCCCTGTATATAAAGGAGCTAGGGGAGAGGCCGGCCGGCCCCTATCAGGCACGCCCAAGGGGGCAATCCTACTCCTACTAGGAGTAGGAACCCCCCTTTCCTAGTCCAACTAGGAGAAGAAGGAAAGGAGGGAGAAGAGAAGGAAGGAGGGGGCGTCGTCCCTTCCCCTAGTCCAATTCGGACTAGGCCCATAGGGGGGTGCGCGGCCAGCCCTTGGCTGCCTTCCTCTCTCTCCCCTAAAGCCCAATAAGGCCCATTACTTCTCCGGTGGTTCCGATAACCCTTCTGGCACTCCGATATTTATCTGCTCATTTGGTGTCCGAATAATATCGTCCAATATATCATTATTTATGTCTCGACCATTTCGAGACACCTCGTCATGTCCGTGATCTCATCCGGGACTCCGAACAAACTTCAATCATCAAAAACACATAAATCATAATACAAATCGTCATTGAATGTTAAGCGTGCGGACCCTATGGGTTCGAGAACTATGTATACATGACCGAGACATATCTCCGATCAATAACCAATAGCGGAACCTGGATGCTCATATTGGCTCCTACATATTCTACGAAGATCTTTATTGGTCAAATTGCATAACAACATATGTTGTTTCCTTTGTCATCGGTATGTTATTTGCTCGAGATTCGATCGTCCGTATCATCATACCTAGTTTAATCTCGTTACCGGCAAGTCTATTTACTCATTCCGTAATACATCATCTCATGACTAACTCATTAGTCATTTGCTTGCAAGGCTTATTATGATGTGTATTACCGAGAGGGCCCAGAGATACCTCTCTGACACTCGGAGTGACAAATCCTATTCTTGATCTATGCCAACACCACAAACACCTTCGGAGACACCTGTATAGCATCTTTATAATCACCCAGTTACATTGTGACGTTTGATAGCACATAAGGTGTTCCTCTGGTATTCAGGAGTTGCATAATCTCATAGTCAGAGGAACATGTATAAGTCATGACGAAAGCAATATCAATAAAACTAAACGATCATTATGCTAAGCTAACGGATGGGTCATGTCCATCACATCATTATCCTAATGATGTGATCTCGTTAATCAAATGAAAACACATGTCTATGGTTAGGAAACATAACCATCTTTGATCAACGAGCTAGTTAAGTAGAGGCATACTAGGGACACTCTGTTTTGTCTATGTATCCACACATGTATCAAGTTTCCGATTAATACAATTCTAGCATGAATAATAAACATTTATCATGATATAAGGAAATATAAATAACGTATTTCCTTCAGTCTGTTCATGTCCGCCTACATGCATGCAAGCTACTTGTGTTTATGCCATTATGGTTTTCCTTGTTCACAGATAGCCTCCAGTGGCAGTTCACATCATCTGTCCATCCTCATCGTTTAATGCTCACCAACTAACCCAGGTTGAACAATCACAGTCAATGAATGAATGCATCTGAACGTTCCAGCAACACCATCAACTAGTGCAGAGCACAGCATCCAACACGTTTCCCCCTTTAGTTTGGCTTGCTTGTTTGTTTGTGTTCAACTTCAGCATTGGCTTGCTTCAAGTAACATAATATGATCAAGTCAAGCCATTGGATGCTAGTCCTAGGTTAAAGAGGACTTTGTTCGGTCAAGTCTCAAGTCAAGCAAAATTAGTACTCTCTCTTGCACTTTTTTATCTACTCTAGTGGCCTCTGATCAGTCAAGTCAAGCTCTACACTCAATCACTTTAGCAGGCTCAACTCCCCCTGGCCGGCACTCGCCTCTACCACCCTGCTGCTCCACCTTGCCGGCCGGTAACGCTACTGCTTTTTTTTCATCGCTACTATTTTTTTTCATGTGTGAAGATGGAAAGGGAAAAAGTTACTGTGCTGTTTTGCAGTGGTAGTTTTGATCCAAAAAAAGCTATTGAAACATAATGCGGTAATTTGTGCATAAACAACATGGTAGTATACACACTGTATACCTAATAACTTATGCACACAAACCATATACCTGATAACTTCATACAAACACCACAGTAAGTTTGACCAGAGAAAAATTTGTTCAAAAATGTGCACCCAAAAACTTCTGTTTAAATAACATGGTGATATATGGACCGAAGAACTGATAACTTACACTAGTAGAAAACAGGGCTTTGGTTCGGGCCTGGCTAGCCCATGGGGGGCATACGTCCCAGTTCGTGAGCCCAGGGGGCCGGCCGGGGCCTCGTGGGCATTGGTCCCGGTTCTTCTGGACGGTTCATGGCACGAACCGGGACCAATGGGCCTTGCTCCCGGCCCACATACATTGTTCCCGGTTCAAGCAAGGGGGAGCTTTAGTCCCGGTTCCAGCCATGAACCGGGACATACGAGTTGCCTATATATACCCCATCGCCGCAGCAGAGCACTCCATAGTGCTCTGTTTTTTCTGGCCGGCGAGGGGAGGGCATTTGGGTGCTCTAGCTCACCTCCTATGCACATGAGGTGTTCGATGAAATGCCCGAGCCACACTAGTTAAACTTTCTCCTCTCGAAGCTCGACCTCCAAGCTCCATTTTCCCCAAGATTTGCATAGGTTTAGTGGTCCGTCACATCCCGTCCCCGTCTTCACCGCCGTCGATCGCCCGCGCCGATCTCGTCGCTGGCACCACCGTGGTGAGCCTCTTGTTCTTATCTTCTTTCTGAAAGAAAAGAATTCGTACTTTAGATAGACACTTGTCTAATTTTTTTACTTTTATTATTTCTTGTTATTATATAGTGCGATGGTTTTGGTATTCGCCCCCGTCGGCCCTCGTCCTGTCTATGATACAGATTGGTATATATTATCTTTTATAACTATTTTGTTCATTTATTGTTTATGGCAATTATGCGGACCAACGTAACATAGATTTTTATTTATCTAGGAGGTATGTGAACCGGAAATTCCAACCGACCCTATTGTCGAGAGGTTAAATTTAGTTGAAGAAGAAAACAATTACCTGAAGGAAAAAATAAGAAAAATTGAGGAGGAGAAGATGATATTGGAGTTGCATGTTGCGGATGTCGTCGATGATCACAAGATCAAGATGGACGCAATGCGTTTGAAGATTAGAAAGATTAGAAAATATGCCATTCATACCGAGGCTTGGTATCATTATGCCGTAGGATCAATTGTTACCTTCATTGCGATTATGATTGCATTTGTTGTTGCATTGAAATGTTTTACATAGTTTCAATGTATGGTTTAATTAGATGCTCTGGAGAGCTATATGTTGTTCAATGAGAACTATGTATGTACTTTGGTTTTAATGTGATGATAAACTTCTATTAATTTGGTCACTTAATTATCTATCCATGATATTTTGTAATGGTTTTTGACACACTTAATTATATATAATGCATGTAGATGAACCGACAATGGATGTACGGTGACAGACATACCTTCGAGTACGTTAAGGGCGTGCATAATTTTCTCGAAGTGGCTGAGGCAAACAAGCAGAATGGTTTTATGTGCTGTCGATGCCCTATATGTGGGAATACGATGTCTTACTTTGACCAGAAAATCCTTCACAGCCACCTGCTTTATAAGGGTTTCATGCCACACTATAATGTTTGGACAAGGCACGGAGAAATAGGGGTTATGATGGAAGACAGCGAAGAAGAAGAGGACAATGATAACTATGTGCCCCCGGAATACGGTGATGCTGCAATGGGGGAAGCTGCTGAAGATCAAGAGGAACCAGACGATATTGTGCCCAATGATGATCTCCGCCAGGTCATTGTTGATGCAAGGAGACAGTGCGAAAGTCAAAAGGAGAAGCCGAAGTTTGATCACATGTTAGAGGATCACAAACAAGGGTTGTACCCCAATTGCGAAGATGGCAACACAAAGCTCGGTACTGTACTGGAATTGCTGCAGTGGAAGGCAGAGAATGATGTGCCTGACAAAGGATTTGAGAAGCTACTGAAAATATTGAAGAAGAAGCTTCCAAAGGATAACGAATTGCCCGACAGTATGTACGTAGCAAAGAAGGTCGTATGCCCTCTAGGATTGGAGGTGCAGAAGATACATGCATGCCCTAATGACTGCATCCTCTACTGCGGTGCGTATGAGGATTTGAACGCATGCCCGGTATGCGGTGCATTGCGGTATAAGATCAGACGAGATGACCCTGGTGATGTTGACGGCGACCCCCCCAGGAAGAGGGTTGCTGCGAAGGTGATGTGGTATGCTCCTATAATACCACGGTTGAAACGACTGTTCAGAAACAAAGAGCATGCCAAGTTGATGCGATGGCACAGTGAGGACCGTAAGAAAGACGGGAAGTTGAGAGCACCCGCTGACGGGTCGCAGTGGAGAAAAATCGAGAGAAAGTACCGGCCTGAGTTTGCAGGTGACCCAAGGAATGTATGGTTTGGTTTAAGCGCGGATGACATTAATCCTTTTGGGGAGCAGAGCAGCAATCATAGCACCTGGCCAGTGACTCTATGTACGTACAACCTTCCTCCTTGGATGTGCATGAAGCGGAAGTTCATTATGATGCCAGTTCTCATCCAAGGCCCTAAGCAACCCGGCAACGACATTGATGTGTACCTAAGGCCATTAGTTGAAGAACTTTTACAACTGTGGATTGGAAAAGGTGTACGTGTGTGGGATGAGCACAAACAGGAGGAATTTGACCTGCACGTGTTGCTGTTTGTAACCATCAACGATTGGCCCGCTCTCAGTAACCTTTCAGGACGGACAAACAAGGGATACCACGCATGCACGCACTGTTTAGCTAACACCGAAAGTATATACCTGGGCAAATGCAGGAAGAATGTGTACCTGGGCCATCGATGATTTCTTCCGACCAACCATCAATGTAGAAAGAAAGGCAAGCATTTCAAAGCCGAGGCAGATCACCGGAAGAAGCCTGCCATGCGTATCGATGATCACGTACTTGCTATGGTCAATGATTTACACGTAATCTTTGGAAAGGGTCCCGGCGGACTATCTGTTCCGAATGACGCCGAGGGACGCACACCCATGTGGAAGAAGAAATCTATATTTTGGGACCTACCCTACTGGAAAGACCTAGAGGTCCGCTCTTTAATTGACGTGATGCACGTGACGAAGAACCTTTGCATGAACCTGCTAGGCTTCTTGGGCATGTATGGGAAGACAAAAGATACACCGGAGGCACGGGAGGACCTGCAATGTTTGCATAAAAAAGACGGCATGCCTCCAAAGCAGTATGAAGGTCCTGCCAGCTACGCTCTTACCAAAGAAGAGAAGGAAATCTTCTTTGAATGCCTGCTTAGTATGAAGGTCTCGTCTGGCTTCTCGTCGAATATAAAGGGAATAATAAATATGCCAGAGAAAAAGTTCGAGAACCTAAAGTCTCATGACTGCCACGTGATTATGACGCAACTGCTTCCGGTTGCATTGAGGGGGCTTCTACCAGAAAACGTCTGATTAGCCATTGTGAAGCTATGTGCATTCCTCAATGCAATCTCTTAGAAGGTGATCGATCTAGAAATCATACCAAGGCTAAGGAGTGATGTGGTGCAATGTCTTGTCAGTTTCGAGCTGGTGTTCCCACCATCCTTCTTCAATATCATGACGCACGTCCTAGTTCATCTAGTCGACGAGATTGTCATTCTGGGCCCTGTATTTCTACACAATATGTTCCCCTTTGAGAGGTTCATGGGAGTCCTAAAGAAATGTGTCTGTAACCGCGCTAGGCCAGAAAGAAGCATCTCCATGGGCCATCAAACAGAGGATGTCATTGGATTTTGTGTTGACTTTTCATTCCTGGCCTTAATAAGATTGGTCTCCCTAAATCACGTTATGAGGGGAGACTGACTGGAAAAGGCACACTTGGAGGGGACTCAATAATATGCAGGTACGGGCATTCTTGGTCTGAAGCACACTACACAGTTCTACAGAACTCTACCTTGGTGACCCCGTATGTCGATGAACACAAGAACAGTCTACGCTCCAAACACCCAAATGAAGGAAATATGCCCTAGAGGCAATAACAAAGTGATTATTTATATTTCCTTATATCATGATAAATGTTTATTATTCATGCTAGAATTGTATTAACCGGAAACTTGATACATGTGTGGATACATAGACAAAACAGAGTGTCACTAGTATGCCTCTATTTGGCTAGCTCGTTGAATCAAAGATGGTTAAGTTTCCTAGCCATAGACATGAGTTGTCATTTGATTAACGGGATCACATCATTAGAGAATGATGTGATTGACTTGACCCATTCTGTTAGCTTAGCACTTGATCGTTTAGTATTCTGCTATTGCTTTCTTCATGACTTATACATGTTCCTATGACTATGAGATTATGCAACTCCCGTTTACCGAAGGAACACTTTGTGTGCTACCAAACGTCACAATGTAACTAGGTGATTATAAAGGTGCTCTACGGGTGTCTCCAAAGGTACTTGTTGGGTTGGCGTATTTCGAGATTAGGATTTGTCACTCCGATTGTCGGAGAGGTATCTCCGTGCCCACTCGGTAATGCACATCACTATAAGCCTTGCAAGCATTGTAACTAATGAGTTAGTTGCGAGATGATGTATTACAGAACGAGTAAAGAGACTTGCCGGTAACGAGATTGAACTAGGTATTGAGATACCAACGATCGAATCTCGGGCAAGCAACATACCGATGACAAAGGGAACAACGTATGTTGTTATGCGGTTTGACCGATAAAGATCTTCGTAGAATATGTGGGAGCCAATATGAGCATCCAGGTTCTGCTATTGGTTATTGACCGGAGATGTGTCTTGGTCATGTCTACATAGTTCTCAAACCCGTAGGGTCCGCATGCTTAAAGTTCGGTGACGATTTGTATTATGAGTTTATGTGATTTGATGTACCGAAGGTAGTTCGGAGTCCTGGATGAGATCGGGGACATGACGAGGAGTCTCAAAATGGTTGAGACGTAAAGATCGATATATTGGACAACTATATTCGGACATCGGAAAGGTTCCCAGTGATTCGGGTATTTTTCGGAGTACTGGAGAGTTATGGGAATTCGCCGGGGAGTACATGGGCCTTATTGGGCTTTAGAGGAAAGAGGGAAGGGAGGCTGCGCGCCCCCCCAAGGCCTAGTCCAAATTGGACTAGGGGGAGGGGCGGTGCCCCATCCTTCCTTCTCTTCTCTTTTCCCTTTCCTTCCCTCCTACTCCTACTACTTGGAAGGGCTCCTAGTTCTACTAGGAAAGGGGAAATCCTACTCCCGGTGGGAGTAGGACTCCCCTAGGGTGCACCATAGTAGAGGGCCGGCCCTCCCCTCCTCCCCTCCTTTATATACGGGGCAGGGGGCACCCCATAGACACACACGTTGATCACGTTTGATCTTTCTTAGCCCTATGCGGTGCCCCCCTCCACCATAATCCACCTCGGTCATATCGTAGCGGTGCTTAGGCAAAGCCCTGCATCGGTAGCAACATCATCACCATCACCACGCCATCGTGCTAACGGAACTCTCCCTCAAAGCTCGGCTAGATCGGAGTTCGAGGGACGTCATCGAGTTGAACGTGTGCAAAATTCGGAGGTGCCGTGCGTTCGGTACTTGGATTGGTCAAATCGTGAAGACGTACAACTACTTCCTCTACGTTGTGTCAACGCTTCCGTTATCGGTCTACGAGGGTACGTAGACATTACTCTCCCCTCTCGTTGGTATGCATCACCATGATCTTGTGTGTGCGTAGGAAATTTTTGAAATTACTACGTTCCCCAACACCGAAGTAGTGTGATGACTGGATTACATGTGAACACATCAGGACTTCTGACAGTTGGTTGGAAACTCGTCTCAGAGGTGACAACACTGTTTGTGATGAGCTATACTCATTGTCCAGGGGACCATCTTCGACTGTATTGACTTACAAAGGATACGAGATAAATGGGAATATATTTTACACGATCGCCCAAGATGAAAAGAGCACCAACCAAAACAACGGTGTCCGCTTTGATGCAGTAACCAAGAGGGGAAAGGACACATATTATGGTTACATAGTGGACATATGGGAACTTGACTACGTACATTATTTTAAGGTCCCTTTGTTTAAGTGTAAATGGATCAATCTGTCAGGAGGCGGGGTATAGGTAGACCCACAGTACGGAATGACAACAGTGGATCTGAACAATCTTGGGTACATAGATGAACCGTTCGTCCTAGCCAATGATGTGTCACAGGTTTTCTATGTGAAGGACATGTCTACCAAACCGAGAAAAAGAAAAGATAACGAAGCGAACACATCATACGATGAGCCAAAGCGCCACATAGTTCTTTCAGGAAAAAGAGACATCGCGGGAGTGGAGGGCAACACAGACATGTCCGAAGATTATGAACAGTTTCATGAAATTCCTCCCTTCAAAGTCAAGGCTGACCCAAGCACCCTGTTAAACGATGAAGATTATCCATGGTTACGGCGCAATAAGCAAAGGTCAGAAGCGAAGAAAAAGTGAAGACTTTCTCTCCATGACTATTATGATGATGCCTTTGATCTAGAATACCCATGTAATAGACGAGTTTCCGTATGAAACCCTGATACTTCGAAAGAGATTGTCCGTTTTGTACATGAAGTGCATCCAGTTTTTGCCGCAACCCTCTCAATTTTTTAGCACATGCTATTTGGGTGAAATGATGATACCATGCCAACTTTCAACCTTTTCAGAGTTCATCTGTAGTGCTTTTCAATTTCAGGGTCATTTAGCTCAAAAAAGTCAGTAAATGCATGAAAAATAACAAATGAAGTCAGAAAGGGTTGAAAATTGATGATGTGGCTTTGCATGGTGCATTTTGAACACACAAAAAGTCTGGAGTTCAAATAAGTTCAAAAAATTGAAATCCCTTTGTAACAGATGAGTTTTTGTCTGAAACCCTGATACTTCGAAAGAGATTGTCCATTTTGTACACGAAGTGCATCCAGTTTTTCCCGCAATCCTCTCAACTTTTTAGCACATGCTATGTGGGTGAAATGATGATACCATGCCAACTTTCAACCATTTCAGAGTTCATTTGTAGTGCTTTTCAATTTTAGGGTCATTTAGCTCAAAGAATGAACTAATAAAAAAAGAATGAACTAATAGCAAAACACAAACTAATAGCTAAACGAATGAACTAAAATAATCAATTAAAATATCCTGTTATAATAAACTAAAACAAAACTATAATATTCTTCAATATCAAAAAGAAAATCAACTAAAAAACTTTAATAAAACTCTAATAGCAAAAGGAATCAACTAAAAAGCTTTTATAAACCTCTAGTATTTTTTAAACTAAAATTATATAAAATTTATGCAACTAAAACTATCAAAGTATTTTCTGTTCAAAAC
Organism: Triticum dicoccoides; assembly: GCF_002162155.2. Taxonomy (NCBI): domain Eukaryota; kingdom Viridiplantae; phylum Streptophyta; class Magnoliopsida; order Poales; family Poaceae; genus Triticum; species Triticum dicoccoides. Next base: position 782,373,191 of record NC_041382.1, read on the forward strand.
ATGAAAAGCAAAAAGAATTATCGTAAAGAATTTTTTGTTAGAAACTTTAGTAGCAAAAATAATTTTCATAAAGAACTTTTTTGATAGAAACTAAAATAACAAAATCTGGTTTTGAATATAATGATAAAACACATTAATATGAAATAGCAGGAAAAAGAATCACTCAAAATATATTTTTATAGTGAAGTTATTGACAAATTAGTGATTAACACAAGTTTCAAAGAATTGAAATTTAAACTATTCATATTTGGAAACTAATGGCACTAACAGAAATTTTATAATTATTCTGACCTAAAAGCAAACAAAATTAAAAAATAAAGCAAAAAACAAAAGAAAATAAATAATTCAGAAAACAAAGCAAAAATACTAGAAAAAAATAAAAAATGCCGCCAACTGGGTCACACAGCCTGCATACGACTAGAAACCCATCTGTACATGGGCCAGGATGCAGGCCCACAGGCCCAATAGGCCCAACATGGCAGTGACAAGGGTAGGCAAGTACTGCCTGCATATTAGAGAGGAGCTCAGCACCTGAGCCGCAACGCAGCTTATAAACAGGTGCTGAGCTCTCTCTCTCTCTCTCTCTCTCTCTCAGCTAGCGAGGTGGGACTAAACTCCCACCACACCACCGTTGTGTCACCCTTTGGTCCCGGTTGGTGGCACCAACCAGGAGCAACGCCCCCTTTGGTCCCGGTTGGTGGGACGAACCGGTACGACTACCCCCTTTGCTCCCGGTTGGTGGGACGAACCGGTACGACTACCCCCTTTGGTCCCGGTTCATGCCACCAACCGGGACCAAAGTCTTTGTTTCCCGCCCTTTGGTCCCGGTTGGTGGCATGAACCGGGACCAAAGGAGGGCATTGGTCCCAGTTGGTGCCACCAACTAGGACCAAAGGATTTGCTATATAAGAAACACTTGTGAAAATTTTGGTTTTCATCGCCAGTTGCCCCCGACGATGTCGACCTCCTCGACGCCGCCAAGCTGCCCCGACAT
>NC_041382.1:782374958-782401641 GCF_002162155.2 Triticum dicoccoides
CGCCGCGCGCTGCCGCCGCCCCTGCCCTTTGCCGCCATGCCGCGCGCCACCCCTGCCCTGCGCGGACGCCATGCTGCCGCCCCTGCCCTGCGCGGACGCCATGCCGCCGCCCTGCCCTGCTCTAGCGCAGCGCGCCGCCTCGCGCGCCGCCCCTGCCCTGCATTTTTTTCATACATGTATTTTTGTGTGTATATGTGTGTGTATGTGTAGATATGTGTATATGTGTGTGTATGTGTTTAAATGTATTTTATTTATGTTTTTTTGCATTTTTATAAAAATGTATATATGTATGTATGTTCTCTCTGTATATATGTTCATATATCCAAAAGTTCGATTTTTAGAAAAGTTTTTATCTATTTATGCAAAAGTTAGGAGAAGAAAAAGTTTTATATATGCAAAAGTTACATTTTTAGAAAAAATTTATATATCTAGCTAGGAAGAAGGAAGAAGGAAGAAGAAGAAGAAGAAAAACTTTTGTATATGCAAAAGCTACATTTTTAGAAAAGTTTTATCTAGAAAGAAGGAAGAAGAAGAAAAAGAAGGAGAGGAAAAAGGAAAATAAGAAGAGGAAGAAGGAGAAGACGAAGGAGAAGAGGAGGAGAGGAAAATGAGGAGAAATAAATAAGTAGAGGAAAAAAGAAGAAAAAGAAGAGGAAAATAAGAAAGGAATAGAGAATGATGACGGGGTTTTTTCTTCTTTTTTTCTTCGATCTTATCCTCTATTCCTTTCTTCTCCTCCTCCTTTTCTTCTTCTTCTTCATCTTATTATTTTTTTATCGGCTATGTCGTTGTTGATATACCCCCTCCCCGATAACTTCAACATGACGGGGGGGGGGGTCGATATACCCCCTCCCCGATAACTTCGACATGAGGGGGTGAAGGAAATAAGCCCTAGAGGCAATAATAAAGTGATTATTTGTATTTCCTTATATCATGATAAATGTTTATTATTCATGCTAGAATTGTATTAACCAAAAACTTAGTACATGTGTGGATACATAGACAAAACAATGTGTCACTAGTATGCCTCTACTTAACTAGCTCGTTGAATCAAAGATGGTTAAAGTTTCCTAGCCATAGACATGAGTTGTCATTTGATTGCTGGGATCACATCATTAGAGAATGATGTGATTGACTTGACCCATTCCGTTAGCTTAGCATTTGATCGTTTAGTATATTGCTATTGCTTTCTTCATGACTTATACATGTTCCTATGACTATGAGACTATGCAACTCCCGAATACCGAAAGAACACTTTGTGTGCTACCAAACGTCACAACGTAACTGGGTGATTATAAAGGTGCTCTACAGGTGTCTCCGATGGTGTTTATTGGGTTGGCATAGATCGAGATTAGGATTTGTCACTCCGTGTATCAGAGAGGTATCTCTGGGCCCTCTCGGTAATGCACATCACTATAAGCCTTGCAAGCATTGTAACTAATGAGTTAGTTGCGGGATGATGCATTAAGGAACGAGTAAAGAGACTTGCCGGTAACGAGATTGAACTAGGTATTGAGATACCGACGATCGAATCTCGGGCAAGTAACATACCAATGACAATGGGAACAACGTATGTTGTTATGCGGTTTGACCGATAAAGATCTTCATAGCATATGTGGGAGCCAATACGAGCATCCAGGTTCTGCTACTGGTTATTAACCGGAGATGTTTCTCGGTCATGTCTACATAGTTCTCGAACCCATAGATCCGCACGCTTGAAGTTCGGGACAATTATATTATGAGTTTTTGTGTTTTGATGTACCGAAGGTAGTTCGGAGTCCCGGATATGATCACGGACATGGCGAGGAGTCTCGAAATGGTTGAGACATAAAGATCGATATATTGGACGACTATATTTGGACACTGGAATAGTTCCGGGAGAGATCGGGATAATACCGGAGCACCGGGAGGTTATCGGAACCCCCGGGAGGTATATGGGCCTTAATAGGCTTTAGTGGAAAGGAGGGGAAAGGAGCAAGGGAGGGGGCGCGCCCCCCAAGCCCAATCCGAATTGGGAGGGGGGCCGGCCCCCCTTTCCTTCCTCCCTCCTTCCTCTTCCTTCCCTCTCCCACTCCAAATAGGAAGGTTGGGAATCCTACTCCCGGTGGGAGTAGGACTCCCCTTGGGCACGCCCTCCTCCTAGGCCGGCCACTTCCTCCCCTGGTCCTTTATATACGGGGGCAGGGGGCACCCCTAGACACACAAGTTGATCAGTTGATCTCCCCCAACCGTCTGTGGTGCCCCCTCCACCATAATCCACCTCGATAATATCGTAGCAGTGCTTAGGCGAACCCTGCGTCGGTAGCGACATCATCACCGTCATCACGCCATCATGTTGACAAAACTCTCCGGCGTAGCTTTGCTGGATCGGAGCTCGCGGGATGTCATCGAGTTGAACGTGTGCAGTACTCGGAGGTGCCGTGTTTTTGGTACTTGGATCGGTCGGACCATGAAGACGTACGACTACTTCCACTATGTTGTGTCAACGCTCCCGTTGCCGGTCTATGAGGGTACGTAGACATCACTCTCCCCTCTCGTTGCTATGCATCACCATGATCTTGCGTGTGCATAGGTGCAACTTTTTTTGAAATTACTACGTTCCCCAAACAGTGGCATCCGAGCCAGGTTATGCGTTGATGTTTATGCACGAGTAGAACACAAGTGAGTTGTGGGCGATACAAGCCATACTACTTACCAGCATGTCATACTTTGATTCGGCGGTATTATTGGATGAAGCGGCCCGGACCGACATTACGCGTACGCTTACGCGAGACTGGTTCTACCGCCGTGCTTCGCACACAGGTTGCGGGTGTCAGTTTCTCCAACTTTAGTTGAATCGAGTGTGGTTACGCCCGGTCCTTGTTGAAGTTTAAAACAACACATACTTGACAACATATCGTTGTGGTTTTGATGCGTATATAAGAACGATTCTTGATCAGCCCTAGCAGCCACGTAAAACTTGCAACAACAAAGTAGAGGACGTCTAACTTGTTTTTGCAGGGCATGTAGTGATGTGATATGGTCAATATATGATGCTATACTTTATTGTATGAGATGATCATGTTTTGTAACAGAGTTATCGGCAACTGGCAGGAGCCATATGGTTGTCGCTTTATTTTATGCAATGCAATCGCCCTGTAATTGCTTCACTTTATCTCAAAGCGGTAGCGATAGTCATAGAAGCAATAGTTGGTGAGACGACAACGATGCTACGATGGAGATCAAGGTGTCGCGCCGGTGACGATGGTGATCATGACGGTGCTTCGGAGATGGAGATCACAAGCACAAGATGATGATGGCCATATCATATCACTTATATTGATTGCATGTGATGTTTATCCTTTATGCATCTTATCTTGCTTTGATTGACGGTAGCATTATAAGATGATCTCTCACTAAATTTCAAGGTACAAGTGTTCTCCCTGAGTATGCACTGTCGCGAAAGTTCGTCATGCCGAGACACGACATGATGATCGGGTGTGATAAGCTCTACGTTCACATACAACAGGTGTAGGCCAGTTTTGCACACACATAATACTCGGGTTAAACTTGACGAGTCTAGCATATGCAGATATGGCCTCGGAACACTGAAACCGAAAGGTCGAGCGTGAATCATATAGTAGATATGATCAACATAGTGATGTTCACCGTTGAAAACTACTCCATCTCACATGATGATCGGACATGGTTTAGTTGATATGGATCACGTTATCACTTAGATGATTAGAGGGATGTCTATCTAAGTGGGAGTTCTTAAGCAATATGATTAATTGAACTTTAATTTATCATGAACTTAGTACCTGATAGTATTTTGCATGTCTATGTTGTTGTAGATAGATGGCCCGAGCTGTTGTTCCGTTGAATTTTAATGCGTTCCTTGAGAAAGCTAAGTTGAAAGATGATGGCGGCAACTACATGGACTGGGTTCGTAACTTGAGGATTATCCTCATTGCTGCATAGAAGAATTACGTCCTGGAAGCACCGCTGGGTGCCAAACCTGCTGCAGGAGCTGAACCAGAAGTTATGAACGTCTGGAAAAGCAAGTCTGATGACTACTCGATAGTTTAGTGTGCCATGCTTTATGGCTTAGAACCAGGACTTCAACGATGTTTTGAATGCCATGGAGCATATGAGATGTTCCAGGAGTTGAAGTTAATATTTCAAGCAAATGCTCGGATTGAGAGATATGAAGTCTCCAATAAGTTCTACAGCTGCAAGATGGAGGAGAATAGGTCTGTCAGTGAACATACACTCAAAATGTCTGGGTATAATAATCACTTGATTCAACTGGGAGTTAATCTTCCTGATGATAGTGTCATTGACAGAATTCTCCAATCACTGCCACCAAGCTACAAGAGCTTTGTGATGAACTATAAAATGCAAGGGATGGAGAAAACAATTCCCGAGCTCTTCGCGATGCTAAAGGCTGCGGAGGTAGAAATCAAGAAAGAGCATCAAGTGTTGATGGTCAATAAGACCACCAGTTTCAAGAAGGGCAAAGGGAAGAAGGGGAAATTCAAGAAGAACAACAAGCAAGTTACTGCTCAAGAGAACAAACCCAAGTCTGGACCTAAGCCTGAGACTGAGTGCTTCTACTGCAAAGGGACTGGTCACTGGAAGCGGAATTGCCCCAAATATTTGGCGGATAAGAAGGATGGCAAAGTGAAAGGTATATTTGATATACATGTTATTGATGTGTACCTTACTAATGCTCGCAGTAGCGCCTGGGTATTTGATACTGGTTCTGTTGCTAATATTTGCAACTCGAAATAGGGGCTACGGATCAAGCGAAGATTGGCTAAGGATGAGGTGACGATGCACGTGGGAAATGGTTCCAAAGTCGATGTGATCGCAGTCGGCACTCTAACTCTACATCTACCTTCAGGATTAGTATTAGACCTGAATAATTGTTATTTGGTGCCAGCGTTAAGCATGAACATTATATCTGGATCTTGTTTGATGCGAGACAGTTATTCATTTAAATTAGAGAATAATGGTTGTTCTATTGATATGAGTAATATCTTTTATGGTCATGCACCCTTGAAGAGTGGTCTGTTCATATTGAATCTCGATAGTGATGATACACATATTCATAATGTTGAGGCTAAAAGATGTAGAGTTGATAATGATAGTGCAACTTATTTGTGGCACTGCCATTTGGGTCATATTGGTGTAAAGCGCATGAACAAACTCCATACTAATGGACTTTTGGAATCACTTTATTATGAATCACTTGGTACTTTTGAACCATGCCTCATGGGCAAGATGACTAAAACGCCGTTCTCCAACTATGGAGCGAGCAACTGATTTATTGGAGATCATACATACTGATGTATGTGGTCCAATGAACATTGAGGCTCGCGGCGGGTATCGTTATTTTCTCACCTTCACAGATGATTTGAGCAGACACTACAAAAAAAAGACACATCTGTGACATTTTGGGCCGAACAAAAATCTTTTCTGTCATACTTATGACACTTCTATGACGATAATTATGACAAAACCCGGTATCATCATAGATGTGGTGGGGTCCTACTTCTATGATAAAAAATCATGACAGAAAATGGGATTTTCGTCCTGGGCGGGCCGGAGACGCAGCTGCATGACATTCTTTGGGCCGTCCATGACGGAAAAAACTGTTGGAAATATGCCCTAGAGGCAATAATAAAAGCATTATTATTATATTTCCTTGTTCATGATAATTGTCTTTATTCATGCTATAATTGTGTTATCCGGAAATCGTAATACATGTGTGAATAAAAGACACCAACATGTCCCTAGTAAGCCTCTAGTTGTCTAGCTCGTTGATCAACAGATAGTCATGGTTTCCTGACTATGGACATTGGATGTCATTGATAACGAGATCACATCATTAGGAAAATGATGTGATGGACAAGACCCAATCCTAAACATAGCACAAGATCGTATAGTTCGTTTGCTAGAGTTTTTTCCAATGTAAAGTATCCTTTCCTTAGACCATGAGATCGTGTAACTCCCGGATACCGTAGGAGTGCTTTGGGTATACCAAACGTCACAATGTAACTGGGTGACTATAAAGGTATACTACGGGTATCTCCGAAAGTATCTGTTGGGTTGACACGGATCAAGACTGGGATTTGTCACTTCGTATGACGGAGAGGTATCACTGGGCCCACTCGGTAATGCATCATCATAATGAGCTCAAAGTGACCAAGTGTCTGGTCACGGGATCATGCATTACGGTACGAGTAAAGTGACTTGCCGGTAATGAGATTGAACGAGGTATTGGGATACCGACGATCGGATCTCGGGCAAGTAACATACCGATTGACAAAGGGAATTGTATACGGGGTTGCTTGAATCCTCGACATCGTGGTTCATCCGATGAGATCATCGAGGAGCATGTGGGAGCCAACATGGGTATCCATATCCCGCTGTTGGTTATTGACCGGAGAGCGATCTCGGTCATGTCTGCATGTCTCCCGAACCCGTAGGGTCTACACACTTAAGGTTCGGTGACGCTAGGGTTGTAGGGATATGTATATGCAGTAACCCGAATGTTGTTCGGAGTCCCGGATGAGATCCCGGACGTCACGAGGAGTTCCGGAATGGTCCGGAGGTAAAGATTTATATATGGGAAGTCCTATTTCGGCCATCGGGACAAGTTTCGGGGTCATCGGTATTGTACCGGGACCACCGGAAGGGTCCCGGGGGTCCACCGGGTGGGGCCACCTGTCCCGGGGGGACACATGGGCTGTAGGGGGTGTGCCTTGGCCTACATGGGCCAAGGGCACCAGCCCCAAGAGGCCCATGCGCCTAGGGTTTCAAGGAGGAAGAGTCCTAGGAGGGGAAGGCACCTCCTAGGTCCCTTGGGGAGGAGGGATTCCTCCCCCTTGGCCGCACCCCCCTAGGAGATTAGATCTCCTAGGGCCGGCGCCCCCCCCCTAGGCCCTCCTATATATAGTGAGGAGATGGAGGACTTCTTACCCTTGCCTTTGGTGCCTCCCTCTCCCTCTCCAACTCCTCCTCCTCCTCCATAGTGCTTGGCGAAGCCCTGCCGGAGTACTGCAGCTTCATCAACACCACGCCGTCGTGCTGCTGCTGGTGCCATCTCCCTCAACCTCTCCTCCCCCCTTGCTGGATCAAGAAGGAGGAGACTTGGCTGTTCCGTACGTGTGTTGAACGCGGAGGTGCCGTCCGTTCGGTGCTAGGATCTCCGGTGATTTGGATCACGTCGTGTACAACTACCTCATCCCCGTTCTTTGAACGCTTCCGCTCGCGATCTACAAGGTACGTAGATGCATCTAATCACTCGTTGCTTGATGAACTCATAGATGGATCTTGGTGAAACCATAGGAAAATTTTTGTTTTCCGCAACGTTCTCCAACAGTGGCATCATGAGCTAGGTCTATGCGTAGTTCTTCTTGTGCGAGTAGAACACAATTTGTTGTGGGCATAGATGTTGTCAACTTTCTTGCCGCTACTAGTCTTATCTTGCTTCAACGGTATTGTGGGATGAAGCGGCCCGGACCAACCTTACACGTACGCTTACGTGAGACTGGTTCCACCGACTAACATGCACAAGTTGCATAAAGTGGCTGGCGGGTGTCTGTCTCTCCTACTTTAGTTGGAGAAGATTCGATGAAAATGGTCCTTATGAAGGGTAAATAGAAGTTGACAAATCACTTTGTGGCTTTCACCTAGGTAAGAAAACGTTCTTGCTAGAACCCTACTTCAGCCACGTAAAACTTGCAACAACAATTAGAGGACGTCTAACTTGTTTTTGCAGCAAGTGCTTTGTGATATGATATGGCCAAAGTTGTGATGAATGATGAATGATCTATATGTGATGTATGAGATGTTCATGCTATTGTAATAGGAATCACAACTTGCATGTCGATGAGTATGATGGTGTCATGTCGGTGACAAGATGATCATGGAGCCCCAAGATGGAGATCAAAGGAGCTATGTGATATTGGCCATATCATGTCACTATTATTAGTTGATTGCATGCGATGTTTATCATGTTTTGCATCTTGTTTACTTAGAGCGACGATAGTAAATAAGATGATCCCTCATAATAATTTCAAGAAGTGTTTCCCCTAACTGTGCACCGTTGCGACAGTTCGTTCGTTTCTAAGCATCACGTGATGATCGGGTGTGATAGATTCCAACGTTCACATACAACGGGTGTAAGACAGATTTACACATGCAAACACTTAGGTTGACTTGACGAGCCTAGCATGTGCATAGACATGGCCTTGGAACACAGAAGACCGAAAGGTCGAGCATGAGTCATATAGAAGATACGATCAACATGAAGATGTTCACCGAAGTTGACTAGTCCGTCTCACGTGATGATTGGACACGGCCTAGCTAACTCGGATCATGTTATACTTAGATGACTAGAAGAGGGATGTCTATCTAAGTGGGAGTTCATTATAATTTGATTAGATGAACTTAATTATCATGAACTTAGTCTAAAATCTTTACAATATGTCTTGTAGATCAAATGGCCAACGTTGTCCTCAACTTCAACGCGTTCCTAGAGAAAACCAAGCTGAAAGACGATGGCATCAACTACACGGACTGGGTCCGGAACCTGAGGATCATCCTCATAGCTGCCAAGAAAGATTATGTCCTACAAGCACCGCTAGGTGACGCACCTGTTCTCCCTGCAGAACAAGACGTTATGAACGCTTGGCAGGCACGTACCGATGACTACTCCCTCGTTCAGTGCGGCATGCTTTACAGCTTAGAGCCGGGGCTCCAAAAGCGTTTTGAGAGACATGGATCATATGAGATGTTCGAAGAGCTGAAAATGGTTTTTCAAGCTCATGCTCGGGTCGAGAGATATGAAGTCTCCGACAAATTCTTCAGCTGTACGATGGAGGAAAACAGTTCTGTCAGTGAGCACATACTCACTATGTCTGGGTTACATAACCGCTTGACTCAGCTGGGAGTTAATCTCCCGGATGACACGGTCATTGACAGAATCCTCCAGTCGCTTCCACCAAGCTACAAGAGCTTTGTGATGAACTTCAATATGCAGGGGATGGAAAAGACCATTCCTGAAGTATTTGCTATGCTGAAATCAGCAGAGGTAGAAGTCAAGAAGGAACATCAAGTGTTGATGGTGAATAAAACCACTAAGTTCAAGAAGGGCAAGGGTAAAAAGAACTTCAAGAAGGACGGCAAGGGAGTTGCCGCGCCCGGCAAGCAAGCTGCTGGGAAGAAGCCAAAGAATGGACCCAAGCCCGAGACTGAGTTCTTTTATTGCAAGGAAAGTGGTCACTGGAAGCGGAACTGCCCCAAATACTTAGCGGACAAGAAGGCCAGCAAAACAAAAGGTATATGTGATATACATGTAATTGATGTGTACCTTACCAGTACTCGTAGTAGCTCCTGGGTATTTGATACCGGTGCAGTTGCTCACATTTGTAACTGAAAGCAGGAGCTGCGGAATAAGCGGAGACTGGCAAAGGACGAGGTGACGATGCGCGTCGGGAATGGTTCCAAGGTCAATGTGATCGCCGTCGGCACACTACCTCTACATTTACCTACGGGATTAGTTTTAAACCTCAATAATTGTTATTTAGTGCCAGCTTTGAGCATGAACATTGTATCGGGATCTCGTTTAATTCGAGATGGCTACTCATTTAAATCCGAGAATAATGGTTGTTCTATTTATATGAGAGATATGTTTTATGGTCATGCTCCGATGGTGAATGGTTTATTCTTCCTCGAACGTAATACTACACATGTTCATAGTGTGAAAACCAAAAGATGTAAGGTTGATAACGATAGTCCCACATACTTGTGGCACTGCCGCCTTGGTCACATAGGTGTCAAACACATGAAGAAGCTCCATGAAGATGGACTTTTAGTGTCTCTTGATTATGAATCATTTGACACGTGCGAACCATGCCTCATGGGTAAAATGACCAAGACTCCGTTCTCAGGAACAATGGAGCGAGCAACCAACTTGTTGGAAATCATACATACTGATGTGTGCGGTCCAATGAGTGTTGAGGCTCGTGGTGGCTATCGTTATGTTCTCACCCTCACTGATGACTTAAGTAGATATGGGTATGTCTACTTAATGAAACACAAGTCTGAAACCTTTGAAAAGTTCAAGGAATTTCAGAGTGAGGTTGAGAATCAACGTGACAGGAAAATCAAGTTCCTACGGTCAGATCGTGGAGGAGAATACTTGAGTCATGAGTTTGGCACACACTTAATAAAATGTGGAATAGTTTCACAACTCACGCCGCCTGGAACACCTCAGCGTAATGGTGTGTCCGAATGTCGTAATCGCACTCTATTAGATATGGTGCGATCTATGATGTCTCTTACCGATTTACCGCTATCTTTTTGGGGCTATGCTTTAGAGACTGCCGCATTCACTTTAAATAGGGCACCGTGGAAATCCGTTGAGACGACACCGTTTGAATTATGGTTTGGGAAGAAACCTAAGCTGTCATTTCTAAAAGTTTGGGGATGCGATGCTTATGTCAGGAAACTTCAACCTGAAAAGCTCGAACCCAAATTGGAAAAATGCGTCTTCATAGGATACCCTAAAGAAACTATTGGGTATACCTTCTACCTCAGATCCGAAGGCAAGATCTTTGTTGCCAAGAATGGGTCCTTTCTAGAGAAGGAGTTTCTCTCGAAAGAAGTAAGTGGGAGGAAAGTAGAACTTGATGAAGTATTACCTCTTGAACCGGAAAATGGCGCAACTCAAGAAAATGTTTCTGAGGTGCCTGCACCGACTAGAGAGGAAGTTAATGATGATGATCAAGATACTTCTGATCAAGCTCCTACTGAAATTCGAAGGTCCACAAGGACATGTTCCGCACCAGAGTGGTATGGCAACCCTGTCTTGGAAATCATGTTGTTAGACAACGGTGAACCTTCGAACTATGAAGAAGCGATGGCAGGCCCGGATTCCGACAAATGGCTAGAAGCCATGAAATCCGAGATAGGATCCATGTATGAAAACGAAGTATGGACCTTGACTGACTTGCCCGTTGAGCGGTGAGCCATAGAAAATAAATGGATCTTTAAGAAGAAGACAGACACGGATGGTAATGTGACCATCTATAAAGCTCGGCTTGTCGCTAAGGGTTATCGACAAGTTCAAGGGGTTGACTATGATGAGACTTTCTCACCGGTAGCGAAGCTAAAGTCCGTCAGAATCATGTTAGCAATTGCCGCATTCTATGATTATGAAATATGGAAAATGGACGTCAAAACGGAATTCCTTAATGGTTTCCTTAAGGAAGAATTGTAGATGATGCAGCCGGAAGTTTTTGTCGATCCTAAGTATGCTGGCAAGGTGTGCAAGCTCCAACGCTCGATTTATGGGCTGGTGCAAGCATCTCGGAGTTGGAACATTCACTTTGATGAGATGATCAAAGCGTTTGGGTTTACACAGATTTATGGAGAAGCCTGTGTTTACAAGAAAGTGAGTGGGAGCTCTGTAGCATTTCTCATATTATATGTAGATGGCATACTTTTGATGGGAAATGATATAGAACTCTTGGACAGCATAAAGGCCTACTTGAATAAGAGTTTTTCAATGAAGGACCTTGGAGAAGCTGCTTATATATTAGGCATCAAGATCTACAGAGATAGATCAAGACGCCTCATAGGTCTTTCACAAAGCACATACCTTGATAAGATATTGAAGAAGTTCAATATGGATCAGTCTAAGAAGGGGTTCTTGCCTGTATTGCAAGGTGTGAAATTGAGCTCGGCTCAATGTCCGACCACGGCAGAAGATATAGAAGAGATGAGTGTCATCCCCTATGCCTCAGCCATAGGTTCTATTATGTATGCCATGCTGTGTACCAGACTTGATGTAAACCTTGCCGTAAGTTTGGTAGGTAGGTACCAAAGTAATCCCGGCAAGGAACACTGGACAGCAGTCAAGAATATCCTGAAGTACCTGAAAAGGACTAAGGAAATGTTTCTCGTTTATGGAGGTGACGAATAGCTCGTCGTAAAGGGTTACGTCGACGCTAGCTTCGACACAGATCTGGATGACTCAAAGTCACAAACCGGATACGTGTATATTTTGAATGGTGGGGCAGTAAGCTGGTGCAGTTGCAAGCAGAGCGTTGTGGCGGGATCTACATGTGAAGCGGAGTACATGGCAGCCTCGGAGGCAGCACATGAAGCAATTTGGGTGAAGGAGTTCATCACCGACCTAGGAGTCATACCCAATGCGTCGGGGCCAATCAAACTCTTCTGTGACAACACTGGAGCTATTGCACTTGCCAAGGAGCCCAGGTTTCACAAGAAGACAAGGCACATCAAGCGTCGCTTCAACTCCATTCGTGAAAATGTTCAAGATGGAGACATAGAGATTTGTAAAGTACATACGGACCTGAATGTAGCAGATCCGTTGACTAAACCTCTCCCTAGGACAAAACATGATCAACACCAGAATTCCATGGGTGTTCGATTTATCACAATGTAACTAGATTATTGACTCTAGTGCAAGTGGGAGACTGTTGGAAATATGCCCTAGAGGCAATAATAAAAGCATTATTATTATATTTCCTTGTTCATGATAATTGTCTTTATTCATGCTATAATTGTGTTATCTGGAAATTGTAATACATGTGTGAATAAAAGACAACAACATGTCCCTAGTAAGCCTCTAGTTGACTAGCCCGTTGATCAACAGATAGTCATGGTTTCCTGACTATGGACATTGGATGTCATTGATAACGAGATCACATCATTAGGAGAATGATGTGATGGACAAGACCCAATCCTAAACATAGCACAAGATCGTATAGTTCGTTTGCTAGAGTTTTTTCCAATGTCAAGTATCCTTTCCTTAGACCATGAGATCGTGTAACTCCCGGATACCATAGGAGTGCTTTGGGTATACCAAACGTCACAACGTAACTGGGTGACTATAAAGGTATACTACGGGTATCTCCGAAAGTATCTGTTGGGTTGACACGAATCAAGACTGGGATTTGTCACTTCGTATGACGGAGAGGTATCACTGGGCCCACTCGGTAATGCATCATCATAATGAGCTCAAAGTGACCAAGTGTCTGGTCACGGGATCATGCATTATGGTACGAGTAAAGTGACTTGCCGGTAATGGGATTGAACGAGGTATTGGGATACCGACGATCGGATCTCGGGCAAGTAACATACCGATTGACAAAGGGAATTGTATACGGGGTTGCTTGAATCCTCGACATCGTGGTTCATCTGATGAGATCATCGAGGAGCATGTGGGAGCCAACATGGGTATCCAGATCCCGCTGTTGGTTATTGACCGGAGAGCGATCTCGGTCATGTCTGCATGTCTCCCGAACCCGTAGGGTCTACACACTTAAGGTTCGGTGACGCTAGGGTTGTAGGGATATGTATATGCAGTAACCCGAATGTTGTTCGGAGTCCCGGATGAGATCCCGGACGTCACGAGGAGTTCCGAAATGGTCCGGAGGTAAAGATTTATATATGGGAAGTCCTATTTCGGCCATCGGGACAAGTTTCGGGGTCATCGGTACTGTACTGGGACCACCGGAAGGGTCCCGGGGGTCCACCGGGTGGGGCCACCTGTCCCGGGGGGCCACATGGGCTGTAGGGGGTGGGCCTTGGCCTACATGGGCCAAGGGCACCAGCCCCAAGAGGCCCATGCGCCTAGGGTTTCAAGGAGGAAGAGTCCTAGGAGGGGAAGGCACCTCCTAGGTCCCTTGGGAAGGAGGGATTCCTCCCCCTTGGCCGCGCCCCCCTAGGAGATTAGATCTCCTAGGGCCGGAGCCCCCCCCCTAGGCCCTCCTATATATAGTGGGGAGATGGAGGACTTCTTACCCTTGCCTTCGGTGCCTCCCTCTCCCTCTCCAACTCCTCCTCCTCCTCCATAGTGCTTGGCGAAGCCCTGCCGGAGTACTGCAGCTTCATCAACACCACCCCGTCGTGCTGCTGCTGGTGCCATCTCGCTCAACCTCTCCTCCCCCCTCGCTGGATCAAGAAGGAGGAGACGTGGCTGTTCCGTATGTGTGTTGAATGCGGAGGTGCCGTCCGTTCGGTGCTAGGATCTCCGGTGATTTGGATCACGTCGTGTACGACTACCTCATCCCCGTTCTTTGAATGCTTCCACTCGCGGTCTACAAGGTACGTAGATGCATCTAATCACTCGTTGCTTGATGAACTCATAGATGGATCTTGGTGAAACCGTAGGAAATTTTTTGTTTTCTGCAACGTTCTCCAACAAAAACCGTGGTAGAAGCGAGGGCGCGGACAATATCGGGGAGTCCCCGGTTACGGTGGGTGGTCGGGGGCCGAGCGATGCGCGTTTCTCTCGTACGTACACACGTGTGTGCGAGGCGTTGGGCTCTAACTGAACCCGAGTGATTGCACTGTAAGCTACGCATTACCGAACCCGAGTGATCGATCGATGGATGTTAACTTAACCCGATCGAGCAATTTCTTCGCAACTGCTGCTAACTGAAGCCGATCGATGCTGCCTCTGGATGAACAGTGAGTGTTGCTGGAGGGTTTGGATGAACAATTCCGATGGGGGTGGATGAACAGGACCCTGTGGCGTTGCCTCTGGATGAACAGTGAGTGTTGCTGGGGGGTTTGGATGAACAGTTCCCGGTGGGGGTGGATGAACAGGACCCCGATTGTTCGAGCTGGTTGGGGCTGGATGAACAGGACCCCATGGAGGGCAGGATGAATAGGACTACCCCATGGAGGGCAGGATGAACAGTAGACGGTGGAGGGTTGGATGAACAGTAGCCCGTGGAGGGGTGGTTGAACAGGAGCCCGTGGAGAGGGCTGGTTGAACAATAGGCGGTGGAGTAGCGCGCGATGGAGGCTGGATGAACAGGAGCCCGTGGATGAACAGTCGCAGGTGGAGGATGGAGGAGGTCGACGGTGGATGAACAGTAGCCCGTGGAGGCTGGAGGGGGTCGACGGTGGAGATGAGCAGTATCCCGTGGAGTCCCGTTTTGCGGTATGCCACACCCCTCCCGATGAACAGGACCCCCGTTTCGGCCGTAGCGCTCCAACACAAGTCCGTTTCCTCTGTTTTGCGGTATGCCAAACCCCTCCCGATCAATAGGACCCCCGTTTCGACCGTAGGAGGTGTGTTTCCTCCGTTTTGCGGTACGCCAGACCCCTCCCGATGAACAGGATCCCGTTTCGAACATGGCCGGTCGAACACAAGGCCGTTTCCTCCATTCTGCGGTACGCCAGGCCTCGTTTCCATCGGCTGTTCCGTCCAAGCCCTCCCGATGAACACGACGACGCATTCCGTTCAGACCCAGCCGGTTGGCTCCCCATGAACACGACGACGATGTTGTTTCTCCGTTCCGACCCATCCATGTACACGAGCCCTGGCCGTACGTATGCACGAGTAGGCGTTCGAGACCCTGCCCGTATGTACATACGTGGCCGTGTTTTCTTTCTTGCACACTGGCCGCTGTACGTAAGTGTACATGCTACGTGCGCGCCTCTACTACGACACGTGCACGCCTCTACATCGACCAGTATGTACGTACATGTTCGCGACTAGAATGACAATGCTACGTACGCTTCGACCAGGTGGGTCCCGACTGTCAGGTACTTCCTTGCATGCGAAGATGTAGCTGGTGGGTCCCAACAGTCAGGGGGTGATTCGTTTTTTTTACCCGGACGCACTTCCTTGCGTGCGAAGATGTAGCTGGTGGGTCCCAGCAGTCAGGGGGAAACCTTTTTTTCACGAAATACGGCGGCCCGTCCGGTGGGTCCCCGCTGTCAGGTGGAGGAATAATTATTTTGCGCGTAATAAGGAGGCACTTCCTTGCTGCGGCATTGGACCTAGCTGTCAGCCTCTCCACATACAGTACTCTTCCGATGGAAGTCATTCCTTAACCACGTTGACCACGCCGCGCCAAGAGTACCAGGGCGGTTGACGACAGCGAGGCCTAGGAAGGGGACGGCACGGAGCCGGGGAAGACACGGTAGTGGAAGCCCGCGCGGAGAGGAGTACGAGGGTTCACTGGTTCGACTGCGGTGTGAGGCTGCCATCGCCGCAGGGCCTGGCCAGCGGTGGGAATAGTAGGGGACGGTGAGGCCTCCGCGGCAGCACAGTCGGCCACGGGACGCAGGAGCATGCGGCACGACCGGCACTGCTTTGGGCGGCTGGAGCAACAAGACCAAAGGTTGAAGAAGC
Organism: Triticum dicoccoides; assembly: GCF_002162155.2. Classification (NCBI taxonomy): domain Eukaryota; kingdom Viridiplantae; phylum Streptophyta; class Magnoliopsida; order Poales; family Poaceae; genus Triticum; species Triticum dicoccoides. The sequence goes on from NC_041382.1 coordinate 782,391,130, forward strand.
ACTACGGCCATTGGATGGACATCGTACGGTCAGTGGAGCTAGAATCGTTCATATTGACTATGTTGACAAAGCACTCCGTCCCCATCAACTTAGTAGGCCCACATGTCAACTTACGAAACGGTATGCCCCAAATGTCAGGGGGAGGAATCATTTTTTGGGTGGGTGAACCTAGAATATCCGAGATTGAAGAAGAAGCACGGCATCCGTTGGATGGACATCCAACGGCCACTGCTGCTAGAACCGTGTGTTGACTATAAGTTGACAAAGCCTTGCATACGCGTCAACTCTTTTTTTTGAGGGTACGCGTCAACTTAGTAAGGCTACAAGTGTGTGGCAGAGAACTTATAGCCCATTTGTGATTTGTAAGAATGTGCAGCCAATTTTTGAATTCTAATGGAATTTATTACAGCCCATTTACAGTTTGTTAAAAGTACAGCCCATTTCAACCAACCGTTCAAAACAGAATTCAATAAAATTTCCCAAATTTTGATGGGATCCGAAATATTTTTATCCCGAAATTTCTAGTTAGATTAAATACAATTTCAATATAAATTTATATTACATAAAAATCCAATGAAACATTACGCACACAACAATTAATGAAATTAAAATTTTCAATATCCAAAAACAATATTTTATAAAGTAATTACATGTTTGGTGCATTTTTTATAGTTACTGCCCAGTTTTTATAATTACATCCCATTTATTATTTCTTAAAGCCCATTTTCTTGTTAAGCCTAATGCATCCCTCCTAGGAAAGATTTGCAGCCCAGCGGGGCGGAGAATAACAACTTGACCTTCCCTAGGTATTCCTAAAAAAAGTATAGCTGGGCTAGCCATTTTCAGCTTAAAAAAATTAATATCTGGGCTAGATATCTGGCCTGGGCTAGACGGGCCACAGCCCGCCCAGTTTATAGTTGCAGCGATGTTTTTGTTGTTGTTCAGAGGAGAAAAATTAATATCTGGGCTAAACATCGCTCAAGAAAAACTCTGCAGTGCTCACACCTCAAAAACACAAATATTGCTCGAGCTGCTTGGTCCCAGCTGTCGGCCGCTTCTTGTGCAATTCTATTGTTTATTGACTACATAGGTTCACAATGGTGTGGGACCATGATGTCAGGAAACCAGGAGGAAGCAAAAAAATTATAGTTTTATATACTAATAAGGAGGCACTTGCTGTCATCCTCTCCAAGTAAAGTCATCTCCTCATCCTCATATCCGTTGACCATGTTGACAACGCGAGATGGCGGCGCCACGACGAGCGCAACAACTCGAAGGACGACGGAGAGGGCCTCGTGGGCCCTACGGATGGTCTGATACAGCGCCCGCTGCTCATTCGGGAAGCCAGGATCATAGGGCCACATGTCCGCGACGGCATTGTCGTTTGCTTGTTCACCGGTGCTCGTTGAGGAGATGGAGGTTGCAGCACAGGTCCTCCTGCGCTGGTAGCTCTTCCGCCATTAGGGCGTCGAAGTGCGGCCGCACCTGCTCTATGGTGAACACGGCATGAACCGGCTTGGACAGTGGCGCCGTCTCCTGGTCGAAAGCTACGTCCATACTCTAATTGTCGTCGCTCAGCTTGGCGAGGTAGTTGGAGAGCGAGCTTGTCCGGCTGCTGGACCGACCTGCTGCCAAGCACGAGTCTGACTGCCCTGGCCCACCCAGACCGCCCCTCGCCAGCGCACGCTTTCCGCCCGAAACGGTCAGCACCGCCCGCCCCGCTTCCCGGTGCATGCGATTGCTCTGCCTTCAAATGACACAAGTGCCTTCCGTCCGTCCTTCTGCCGCCCACATTAATGATACGCGATTGTCGAGGCGGCTACTCCGGCGCCACACGTCCGTCCCTCCGCCGCCCACCATTGCTAAATAAACTGCTGCGCCGGCCATAGCCGCAGTCATCCGCATCCGTTCCTATTCTCCTGTCCACACCACTACTGCCCACCATGCTCGCGCTCCAGCGCTCTTCGGGACGGGCGGACGACGGACCACAAGGAGATGGCAGCCATTGCTGCCGACTGGCTAGCCGGCAGGCAGCCGGAGGACGACAACGTCCCAATGGAGAACATGGTAGTCGATGATCCGGCGCCAACCCCCTCCTCCGTGCCATCCTCGCCGGTGCATTGCACCATGACCATCGGCGAGGCCCGTGCCCAATATATGGCACGACGAGGTAGAAGCATGAGGAGCAGTTCCGGGAGGCGCAGGCCGACGCCGCCTACAACCACCATCTCCTCCAGGAGCACCTACAAGCGGAGGAGCAGATCGCCACGGAGCGGGCAGAGCAGGAGGCGCTGCTCGACTCGTACCGCTCCGCCCGCGAGGGCCCTCTCGAGCGCTGGCGGTACCGCATGCGGGTGGTGGAGGCTGCGACCGCCTATAAAGAGAGCGATGAAGCGGCCGAGGCGCTGTTTGGCAAGACTGAGGATGAGGCAGAGGACAATGCCGGCTTCGATTAGTCCCTGCTCCATTGGCGTCGACGAGGCCCTGCTCCGCCGAGGCCCCGTGGCGCCAACAACGAGGTAGAGGACACCGCCAGCTCCGCCGAGGCCCCACCCTGCCGGCAGCAAGGGGGAGGATTTCCCCCGCTCCGCCGAGGCGCCGCCCACCGACAACAAGACAGAGGACATCGCCGGCTCCGCCGAGGCCCCGCCCCGCTGCCAACAAGGCCGCGCCACACAGAAAACGAGGAAGAGTAGAGCACTGTAGGTCGCCGCCGCTCGGGTCCAAGTAAGGCCACCGCTGCTACCCTCCGGTTGCTGGCACTGAGTTGTACATCATGGAGCAATTGTATGATTACAGGCTGATTGAAGAGCGCTCAGTGGTTGAGCAAGCTCATGAGATACAGTCATTTGCTAGAGAACTTGAGCACTTCAGTTGTATGCTACCGGACAATGTGCGAAGTAAAAAGGAACAGAAGGAGTACAAAGAGTTTGAGCAGCTTTTTAGCGTTCCTGTACATTGCAATCACAGCGATTCACATGTCATAGAGAACATTCAAAACAATCGATGATTATGCATCTCAGCGATTCACATGTCAAAGCCAATATTTACTTCACAACTAAAGAATAAAGAAAAAATGGATCGACGCTACTGACAGCAAAGGGCGTCCCATTCGAAAATATCAAACGCATGTCTTCTTGCTAAAATCAATGAGCAAAATTTGACAAGGTTTTCCCATTCCAAAATATCAAATGCCTACGATTGTGGAATGGGCAGGGTTTGCCATCAGTTCGGACATTGACATGGTACGTCGTGCTAAATAAACCAGCTGTTCTTTTTGTGCAGTTCCACCAAAATCAACCAAATTCGCGCGTAGCTTGTATGATTTCGCCCTTATATGTTGCAATGCCTTGAACTTATAGCACCTCCTTTCTTGTGGCGGAAATGAATGATTCGATGTATTCATGAACATTTTGTGCAGTTCCCATTGAAATCAAGCTGAGCACCCCTGTTTGCACAAATACAAAAAAAGTGATTAGTATAAAGCAAACTGTACTATGAATTGACAGTTTAAACAGGCACCTACATGGTCCACGTAGAGCACACTTTTACAAAAATGGAACTCACCGGAAAGAATCCTAGAACAACATTGTACTCGCGCATCACAGCAAGAAAATGGAGATTTGTCAGTCCTTCTGAGCTGAAGTTAGTTTGGTCTTGTGGGGGGTAATGTAACCATCCTTCAACTGCTCCTTCTGATGAGAAGATAGATAGGGCTTCTTCATCCTGGCATAATCGGAACTAGTCACTTCACGTACTCCATATTCTTCTTCAGAGGAGAATGATCTTGTTGTGCAAAGACAAGAGGATAACTAAATGCTAGCATCCCTGTTTGCTCGAAAAAAAGGAAAGGAAATATTTAAAACAGCACAGATGAAGCACTTCTCAAAGACAATACCACTTTTTGATGACAGCATCTAAACAGTAGCACAACACCAATAGAGATGACAAAGCTCAATCATATGGATGAAATCAGTGGGCGAGTACCAACCTTTGTCAGGAGGCTTATTGTGTAGAGCATACAAATGAAGCACTTCTCCGGAACCATCTGTTGCTATCTATTGTGGTGGCCATGCTTACTATATACTCCTCGATTAGATTAATGTTTCCAACATCTTCTTGTGCAGTTCCACTAAAATATATGGTATCTTCAAAGAAGATCCCTGTTTGCACAAGTAGAGATAATTACGTATTACATTAAGAGTGACATCAAATCAGTGGCAAAACAATTGCTCGTTCCAGCCATAGCAATAAATTAAGATGCAAAACTATATCATTACTTGTGTCATCACAGTTCCAGTGCTTCATTACAGCACCAGGAGTTGATTTTTGTTTTTCTTCCGCTTGTTCTTCCCCTTCATCACTTGGTTCAATAACAGACAAGCTTCGCCTTCAATGTAATATTTGGCATGTCAATTAGGTTGCACAAGTATAGCACTAAACAATGACATTAATTTTCTAATGAAAGTGGCAAAATACAGGCCAACAGTTATGAAATACCCTTATCTTACATCAATGGGATATTACGGTGCACATACAGATTGGAAGTCTTGTCTCCATTTGTGCAGTTCACTAAAATCAAGCAACATTACCGTACAAGTAGCACAACATATGAAAGCACACTGCAGAATCATGTGAAAGAAGGCTAGTACTGACCTCTCATGACGCAGAATTCAAACAACTCACAAGAAGAAGATCTGAACCAAATTTGCCAACACGGATAGGAAGTAAGATATCCTCTTGTGCAGTTCCACTAAGATCAAGCAATCAAGCACCGTTGTCGGTGTGACATTTTGGTTGAACTGCACAAAACACTCTTAAAACAAAAGTGTTTTGTGCAGTGCAACAAAAGGTCACAATGGTAATAAGGTGAAGTAGATAACCCTATTTACACAGAGGTGCAATGGAAACAACTAGTGGTCAATAACGGTGGATGACACAGAAGCAAACAAAAAGAAGCATCTACCTTATCTAAATGGGAAAGAAATCAAGACATTAGCATTTCTCAAACGGTGGTGTTGATTGATATTAACAGAGAGATTATATTAACAATAAAATTCGTTAAACATGTAATTTGCTTTTAACTGTGGCATTGCATCAATTGTCTAGCGCATTATTAGAGGGTGTTTGTTTACAGGGACATTTTGGTGGAGGGACTAAAAAAACTCCGTGTCAGCCCCATCTGAACCAAACATGAGGGACTTTTAGGGACTAAAAGTGGGCATTTGGGACTAAAGAAAGAAGACCCCGAGGGAGTCTTTTTGGGACTTTTTCCAATAGTTGCCCCTACCACGCATCGCACCTTGTCTCTATTAGTTCACTACTAGGGGTAACATGGTCTTTTAGCATGTCATTTAATAGCCTCTAGTCCATGTTTAGTCCCCGGAACCAAGCAGGTAGGGACTAGGGAGTTTTTAACCAAACAGGGCCTTAGATTAACAACAGCTAAAGAGTTGCACGGGACAGTGGACGCACCAGCACCATGTGCATCTACCGATGTACTGTGGTGATGCACAATCTATTGCAACAAAGAACAAACAACCAAGGAGCATATTTGTGTTGGTCCCAGTTTTGTTATCTTTAGACACCTTTCCCTATGTGAGCGCAACAAATCTAGTCCTGCTCAAACTCTACAGCCTTGTCCCCCAAAACAAAAGATCAGTTCGTTACAGATGTGCGTACTGCGTTTGTCATTGTTTTCCCTTTTCAACCAACGTAGGTGCTGGATAGCCAGTCTGTACTAGTACTTTCCCCACTTCCTTTCCTCTATGAACCACGTCCTAGATTTATGCTATACAACTTTCCCCACTACTTTCCCCCATTCCTATCATCGTTGAACCACGTCTTAGATTCATGCGATACAATTTTCCCCCTTCCTTTCCTTTTTGAACCACGTCATAGATTCATGCTATACAACTTTTCCCACTACTTTCCCCCATTCCTTTCCTCTTTGAACCACGTCCTAGATTCATGGTATACAACTTTCCCCACTACTTTCCTGTTTGATTCAACACCTAGATTCGAGCGCAGAAGCAGAAAAAGCCCACATGCAGCTAGAGCAATGCATGTGGAATAGGTAAATTATACCTTAAGGTTCTTGGGGTGTGGTTCGGTGGGCGACCGGAGGCCGTTCGACCCACACTATGTACGGCGGCGAAGAAGAAGGGGTCGGAGGCCCTCCTGCATCGCCGCTGGGTGAAAGTGAACAGCTGCGCCGGTAGTGGATTCCCTCCCTTGCCGACGGCGACAGTGTTAAGCCTCCTTCCCTTCCTGGCGGACGGCTCTTTGACCAGCAGTTATGGGAGAGAGAGAGGCCAGCGAAGTCTTGTTTAGATCTGGAGAGGGTGAGAGAGTGTGAAGTCACTACAAGAAATATATCAACTTGTGACCTTAACTATTGGTCACTGGAAGGTCATTGTTTTTCATTTGCGACCATTTTATGACCAAAAATAGAAGGTCAAAAGCTGGCGGTCGTAAACTGAAATTAACGACCTTCTCTGTGAGAAGGTCGTAGACGTTTACAACCAAAACAGAAGGTCGTTGAACCCACGACCTTTTGTTTTGGTCACTAGCTGTCTGCCCAGGCCACGTCGGATTTGACGTGGCAAAATTGCGACCAATTGAAAAGGTCATTACATAGAATCAGTCCGGTCCATTTTGGTGCTTTAGATGGGCTGAGCCCATTAATTCAGCCTTTTTAATATTTTTTTGTTAATTTCGCTAGGTACATGGGCCTGGCCCAACAATTTGGCCTTTTTTGTTTTCTGAGCTTCTTCCATTTTTCTGGGCCTCGGTCTTTTTGCGGTCCATTTAATTTTTTAAATATTTTAAGACATTTTTCCTTTCATTTTCTTGTCCAATATTGTTTGGGCTAAGGCCTCTTCCAGCCCATCAATATTTCCGGCCCACTAATTCAAAAGACTGGACAACAGAGAAACAATTCAGTTTTTTTCAATTTTGCTATCAAAGCAACATTTGTTTCACTATACAATCATACATCATTTGTTGCAGTTACATCATTTGAAGCAGCAACTAAAATATTGTCATCTATAACAAACGACAGTCTGTCAAAAGAAAGATCACCATCATAGCTCCAGCGACTACTTATACACTACAACTTCCACCTATGTGCAAACCTACAAGAAGGCCATGCTTCCGATTGGATTTGGTTGCATCCCTTCCAGTTTGCTAACGACATCTCTCCAGCAGCATATCTCATAACCTACAAAGAGAACATAAACCAACATAAGAATTTGAAACTTCTTCTAATTTGAAACTTCCGGCAAACGGTAAACTTGAGGTAAATTAGAAGTGAGGATATTGATTACAAGCAAGATGAAACACAAACTAAGTCCTATTGTATTGATGGATCCCAACTTGTTTAAACTAGAGCAAATTGTTCAACTTGTACAATCTAGCAGTCTAAAAAGAGAGAAAAATGTTCATTCTTGGTTCCACATTAATTAGAACATAAATGAATGACACTAATATAAGCAAGAACTTACAACAAAGTATAGCTTAAATATAATGTTAGGCACTGAAAAAGTTATGTGATTTTTACGTGACTTAATAGACACAAAAGATGATTTCTGTCTCTGCTTGACTAATGAATCAGTACATCTTCAAGCAAAAAATCATGCAGATAACACTAAAAGGGACATCTTTAATCAGTACACTAATGATCACACTACAATGTCCCTAACAACGGTAGAAGCTCAAATGTGAGACAATATTTCGTAATATATAAGCCTTGGCTGCAACTTTCCGCTTAACATGCAGATAAAAATCAGCCACTTATTGCTTATTTCATGCTTCAATTTTTACTTTAAGTTTTGTTAGGATAATCTATATGCATAGGCACAGTCCTATACTTGTTTGGAAAGTCAAGATATTCATGTCAACAATTATATAGAGCCAAACAATCATCTAAGCATACATACAGAATCCAATCGGTTATATATGTACGCAGACATTAATTCCAAGTATCTAATTGAACCCTGCTATACACACGACAGTACACAAACGATTTCTCAACGATGCTGAATATCGTGTCGTTCCATTCAGGACAGCAACACTGTTCCACTGTTTGATATAAGTGGCTGCTGCATGTCGTGTGTATAGTACTATAGTTTCATCTTCAGACCAATCAACGCCAAGTTTCAAAGAAAATCTGATGATAATTTGCACCAAGATTTAGCAACGTGCATACCTCCAAGTGGATGAGCCAGCTCTGAGACCCATTCCCTGACCCTCTCCGCAGATGCTCCCGTCGAAGCATACTGCATCATAACAAGCACGAAAATTCAGAAAATACACCCCAATCCTGAAATTCAGTGAAGCATGAAAAGCAGTAGCAAACTAGACAGTAGCACGCAGGCAGCATTGCAAACAACAAACCAAGTAATATATTGTACACTACAGGAGAAACAAACAGCAAAGTGAGGCTTGATCTGGAAGGGACAGACATGGGATCCCTCGAGGCCCTGGAACGCCCTCCGGATCTGCTCCAGCCTCCGCTCATGGTCATGCGAGGCAACGGAATTTAGTCAGAACAAACAAGCAAGGGCGCTGAATATACTCCAAGTACTCAACTTGTTCTAACTGAATTTAGGAGTATGTTTTTATTCTTTTCTTATATGCAGTCTGAAGCTTAACTTGTTCTAACTGAATTTAGTTAGAACAAACAAGCTAGGGCACTGCAGATCATGCACCTGAGATCAAGGGCGCTGTAGATCATGAATCAAAGAACATCCGGTCCAGTTCTCGGCACCAACTCCTCCAATTGCTACACAAACTAAGAGCATAAAATCAACTCGCCTGCTTCAGCAGAAAGAAGAAGCAAACATGCAAGCAAGAAATACTGAAATAGTACTAGTGTGATCCACATCTCAGCATCTCACTTTCAGTTTAGTTGATCCGAATCGCAAACCATTAAAGAAGAAGCAAACATGCAAGCAAGAAATACTAAAGTGAAGTTTCAGTTTTAGAAACTGAATTTGTAAATCGCTGAAGGAGGCAGCAGGCAGTAGCTTAGCAGCAAGAACCTGAAGTGAAGTTTCAGTTTTAGAAACTGAATTTGTATTTTGTGAGGAATCTAGAACTCAAATTTATCTGAGATCGTAACTTCACGTTATCAATTTAAGAGCAGGTCATTTATGCATGTCAAAATGTGAGCAGAATACTCATTGATGATCTGGGTTGTGTACCAAGGTGCTAGGGGTTGGCCCCTGTACTGAAATTGTATTTAAACTTCCTCTTTTCTACTAACAGAAAGAGCAATGCTCCTGTCAATATTTCGGAAAACAAATTTGAGAGCATATCATTGATGCTGTCCATTTGTGAGCATATCGGTGAATTGTAAATCATTGTAAGACAGTGCATGTGGCAAATGAGATCAGTTAAACTACAAAACTAAACCAACTAAACTGAATTTTGAGACCAGATTAATGAAACCATTGTAATAGCAATAATGTTTGAAGTATCCTTGCCGGTTCTCGGAAAGGCTGTAGCACTGTAAATCCATCATAGATGGCCAACAATTTATCTACAAAATGCATCTAATTACAGAACTAGCAAGGGGTAGAGAAAAACTTCTGTTAGGCTCTTTGTTGTGATGCATGATGTGTTTGGTTTGCTGTACTGACACATTCCAGTGAACCTAAAAAGATGATTCTGTTCTGATATGCTGTTAGGCTCTTTGTGCAAAATCAATCCAACCCATACGAGGTTTAGTGCAAAATTCTAACACCAGAGAAGCAATGGACAATCCTAGTACTAGCAAATCAATCGAGCAGAGAGGAGGAGGGGACGAGCTCACCTACAGCCAGAGAGTAAGATCCATGGCTAATGCATCCTGAGCAGCAGCCATGGTCAAGCACCCCCTCCTTAGGTGCCATCCATCCTTGCCGTCCAGTCTATCAACAAATTCCTCCTGCATACCTATAGTCAAAGAATAGAGCAGAAATTAGAGAGATAGAGAGAGATAGGAGGGGATGGAGCTCGAGTACCCCATGGCCATCGGGCGGAATAGCACCATCCAGGGGCTGAGCCGTGTGTGGGGGTGCGGCAGATGTCGGGGAGGAGCCGCCAATGTCGCCGGAGCCATGCTCACGATGGAGGCGCTGCCGCCTTAGCCACGGGGAGGGCTATGACTGAGCATTTGAGGCCGGGAGAGGCCGAGAGGTCTCCGAGATTCGCGTCATCGCCGTCCTGGTGGCCGGAGACACGGCGTGCAGCGCTGCCACCGCAAACCCTAGGCAAGCCACGCGCGCCATGGTCCGGCCAGCTCGACGGAGCACCGCGCATCAAAGCACACACGCCGCGCCGACGAGCAAGCCAGCCGCGACGCTGTTGTCGCTGGGTGGCGGCGCTGTTGTCTCCATTGCATGAGGAGAGGAGGTTGCTTGGTCTGGGGGAGAAGGGGCGGCAGCGGGTGGATGGATCTAAAGGGAGGAGGAGAAGAGGAGGTGGCGGCGGCGATGGATCTGATGGGAGGAGGAGACGAGGGAGAAG